>NC_079194.1:216265410-216564393 GCF_029499605.1 Hyla sarda
AAAGTTAAGTTTTAAGCGAGCTAACTACCGTATTTATCGGGGTATACCACGCACCGGCCTATAACACGCACCCTCATTTTACCAAGGATATTTGGGTAAAAAAAGTTTTTTACCCAAATATCCATGGTAAAATGAGGGTGCGTGTGTGCGCGTGTATACCCCGATATACCCCCAGGAAAGGCAGGGGGAGAGAGGCCGTCGCTGCCCGCTTCTCTCCCCCTGCCTTTCATGGGGTCTAGAGCGCTGCTGTCGGCCCTTCTCACCCCCTGGTTATCGGCGCCGCTGCCCCGTTGCCTCCCCCCATCCCCGGTGGCATAATTACCTGAGTCGGGTCCGCGCTGCTCCAGGCCTCCATCGTGCGTCCCCAGCGTCGTTGCTTTGCACGGCGCGGCGCACTGACGTCATGCGCCGCGCCGTTCAGCGCATAGCAACGACGCCGGGGACGCACACCGGAGGCCTGGAGCAGCGCGGACCCGACTCAGGTAATTATGCCACCGGTGATGGGGGGAGACAACGGGGCAGCGGCGCCGGCAATGGATGCCGCTGCCCCTTTTCTTCCCCTGGCTGTCGGCGCCGCTTCTCTCCCCCTGGCTATCGGCGCCGGCACCGATAGTCAGCGGCGCCGATAACCAGGGGGTGAGAAGGGCCGACAGCAGCGCTCTAGACCCCAGGAAAGGCAGGGGGAGAGAAGCGGGCAGCGACGGCCTCTCTCCCCCTGCCTTTCCTGGGGGTGTATCGGCGTATAACACGCACACAGACTTTAGGCTAAAGATTTTAGCCTAAAAAGTGCGTGTTATACGCCGATAAATACGGTATTGCCCTTCTGTGAAACTTTGTCCATATAGCTCGATTCATAATCAAGCTATCTTAAATTGCCTTCAGTGATTTTTTTTCTTTTTTTAAGGTATCATGTAATATGCAACATAAAATCATGCAATTAAGGGGGGTAATGGCGGGGTGAGAAGGGGGGAGTTTTTAGCATGGACTATGTTTGGCGAACATGTTGTTTGTAATCATGATGTGAAGTATTGTATACTGCAAAACTATTTTGAGATATAACATGTCCATGTTGGAAATGTTCAACTTCTCCCTTTTGTAAAAAAAAAAAATAAATAAATAAATAAATAAATAAAGTAAAAACTGGCTCCAGAAAGTTAAAGGGGTACTTTGGTGGAAAGCTCTTTTTTTTTTTTTTTTTTTAATGAACTGGTGCCAGAAAGTTAAACAGATTTGTAAATTACTTCTATTAAAAAATCTTTATCCTTCCAGTACTTATTAGCAGCTGTATGCTACAGAGGAAATTCTTTGCTTATTGAATTTCTTTTTTGTCTTGTCCACAGTGCTCTCTGCTGACACCTTTGTCCGTGTCAGGAACTGTCCAGAGTAGCATAGGTTTGCTATGAAGATTTTCTCCTGTTCTGGACAGTTCCTGATATGGGCATCGGGTGTCAGCAGAGAGCACTGTGGACAAGACGAAAAAGAAATTCAAAAATAAAAGAATTTCCTCTGTAGCATACAGCTGCTAAAAAGTACTGGTAGGATAAACATTTTTTATAGAAATAATTTACAAATCTGTTTACCTTTCTGGCACCAGTTGAATAAAAAAAAAATGTCTTCCACTGGAGTACCCCTTTAAACAGATTTGTAAATTTATTCTATTAAAAAATCTTAATCCTTCCAGTACTTATGAGCTGATGTAGACTCCAGGGGGAGTTGAATAGTTTTTTCCAGTCTGACCACAGTGCATTCTGCTGACACCTCTGTCCCTGTCAGAAACTGTCCGGAGTAGGAGCAAATCCCCATAGAAAACCTATCCTGCTCTGGACAGTTCCTGATATGGACATAGGAGTCAGCAAAGAGCAGTGTGGTCAGACTGAAAAGAACAACTCAACTTCCTGTGGAGCTGTCCAGGGACAAACAACTTATCCCCTATCCACAGGTTAGTGGATAAGTGTCTGATCAGGAAGGGGGGGCAACCACTGTGACACCCCTATGGGGGTCGTGGCTCTCAGTAGTTTGTTTTTCAATGGACAACCCCTTAAAGGCCCATGGGGTTTACTGCAGCTTCTACAAATTTTTGCATGTGTCCAAATTTTATGAATAAAAATGAAGCGGGTTTCAGTTTTTGTTTCAGTTTCAGTTTTTTTCAAAACGGTAATACATAGAGAGGGGTCCAGTGATCCCACAGGTCATGACATCCTAAGCTCATCATTAACCAATTGCTTTTGGTGAGAATTTATTAATGGTCTACACCTGCTGGAACATGGCTTCTTCCAGTACTCCTGGTGCTGGTGTAATAATGGTAGGGGGAGAGTGAGCATTCACTGGACATCATCTATCTATAGCCTTCCTCTACTAAGCAAAAAATGAAGAAAAAAAGATTTTTTTTAAATACATAAAGACATAAAATAATAACCATACTTACCTCTCTTCTCTTCTTACCTCGTTGTCTGAGCTTACTGCCATGGGGTTTTCCAGGCAAAAGCAGAAAGTTTCTGACACACAGTAAAAAACATTCTGCTTCTACCTGGGAATCACTATGGCAGACAGTAGTGTTGAGCGGCATAGGCCATATTCAAATTTGCGATATTTCGCGAATATATGGACGAATATTCGTCATATATTCGCTAAATTCGCATATTCGTAATATTCACGTTTTAGTTGCGAAAATTAGCATATGCGAAAATTAGCATTTAAAAAATTTACATAAGCGAAAATTCGCATATGCGAAAATTTGCATATGCAAATTTTCTCATATGCGAAAATTCGCACGCCTGTCTCACACAGTAGTATTCTAGCCTTCTTTACACCAAACAAGCTGGAAGCAGAGAGGGGTGATCACTGTGATGTGTACTGTGGAAAAAAAACAAAAAAAACCCCGAATATTCGTAATTACGAATATATAGTGCTATATTTGCGAATATTTGCGAATTCGTGAATATGCGATATTCGCGAATAAAATTCGCATTGCGAATATTCGCGAGCAACACTAGCAGACAGCAGTAAGCCAACACTGTGTATATCAGTGTTGTTTTGCTATACAGTGCAGTGTAAAAATTCCAAGGGCCTGGTCGGTGGAATCTACTGCAGAAGGCTGGGGATGCAAAAAGCATCACTAGCTTACTGAATGAAAGCAAGTTTGGCCAAAACATACCTCCTGAGCTTTGTGTTCTAACAAACAGAATATTTTGCCCTAATGATCAGTATAACGTTGTGTTATTAGTTTGCATTGTAACTGAGCTGGAAGTGGATCCTCTAACCTGTGTGGCTGATGACCGTATCGGGGAGCGGAGTCTAAGGTGCTGCTGGTCTTCACCAGAGCCCGCCGCAAGGCAGGATGGGCTTGCTGCGGCAGGTGTCACCCAGGTCACTACCCCCGACACGGCTAGACCACACAGGAAGCTGGGCAAGGCGAGTTACCGAAGGATAAGGCAGTAGCATAGTCAGACATAGCAGAAGGTCAAGGCTGGCGGCAAAGGTGTGGATACACGGATAAGGCAAACAGGCAATATGGAACACTTAATCTCAGGCATGGGGCACTGAAAATCTGGCAGGGAAGTGGGGGAGGTGCAGGAACTTTATAATGTAGTGACAGGTGTGACAGTAATTATGGGCGTACTGGCCCAAAAATGAGCCATTTTTGAGAATCGGTCCACTACAACCCAAATGAATGTATTGCCACCAGAGGAAGGAAGGTCGGTAATAAAGTCCATGGTAATATTGGTCCAAGGTCACTCAGGAACTGCAAAGGTTGTAGAAGTCCTGCAGGTTTGGAGTGAGGGGTCTTGTCCCGGGCACAGACTGAACAGGAACGGACGAAGTCAACGACGCCCTGTTTTAAAGTTGGCCACCAATACTGTCGGGATATGAGTTGTAAGGATTTACGGATACCGGCATGATCGGCCAACTATGAGGAATGACCCCATTTCAAGACTCGAAGTCTGAGACAGGGAGTTACGAAAGTCTTTCCAGGAGGCAGGTGCTGAAGAGTTGCCGGTGCTGCAAAAATGAGATTCGTGGTCTTGTACATCGGAGGATCTAGACAGAGCATCTGCCTGAAGAATCTTCTCTGCTGGACAGAAGTGAATAAAAAAGTCAAATCTGGGGAAGAACAGAGACCAGCGAGGGTTGAGACTATGAGCAGTCTGTAGATAGAGCAAGTTCTTGTGATCTGTATAAATAGTAATAGGGTGTACAAAGCCCTCCAAGAGATGACACCATTCTTCCAAGACCAACATTATAGCCAAGAGCTCGTAATCTCCTATGGTATCATTTCTCTTCGCAGATGAGAAGGTCTTAGAGAAAAAAAACACAAGTTACACCTTTGGAAAATTTTTGTGTCAAAACTGCACCTGCACCTACTGAATACAGTGGCTGTTGCAATATGGACCCCAGCAAAGAACTTCTCCAGTCTTCCAAGCCAGCTGCGGGGCATGGAACTGCAACCATGGTAGACCAAGCAAGAGAGAAGTACAATGGGGTAGTACATAGAAGGACAAGTTCTCCTTATGTGAGACTATGACCTGCATTGACAAAGGTTCTCTGCGATATAGCATGGCACAGTCCAGTTTTTCTCCATTGACCGTCAAGAAGTACAGAGGCTTTAATAGGTGGGACACAGGCAGATGATACCTAGGGAGGCATCAATAAAGTTTCCCACTGAGCCAGAGTCCAGAAAGGCAAGAACGGAGATAATCTCTTTGGAGGGAAGAAAAAGCTGGACTGTCATATTTAAGCATTGAGAGTTGGTATTCACACCTAGGGAGGCCTCTCCCACAAACCCTAGGTGTGAGCATTTCTTTGTAACTATGGACGCAGAGGACAATCCTTGAGGAAGTGATCTGCACTGGCACAGTATAGGCATAGATTCTCATTTCGTCGGCGAGTTCTTTCCTGCACTGAAGATCCAGCAGGGAAGTGGGGGAGGTGCAGGAACTTTATAATGTAGTGACAGATGTGACAGTAATTATGGGTGTACTGGCCCTTAAAATTTTAGAGCTCTGGCGCGCGTGCGCCCTAGGTGATGGGGACATGCGCGCCGGAGCTGAGACACAGGGGAGGAGGCGGCAGCGGAGCATGGTGAGTGAAGGGCTGGGATTCACATGCGGGCACGTCCCGCGATGCGAATCCCAACCCTGCTGGCAGACGGGGACACAGGGTCTCTGCGCTCACGGCCGGTGAGATTCATTTCAAAAGTTTTTCACTGGTTTAAGAAAAGTGTGGAATTTTTTCAGCTATCTCTGTTGTGTTCACCTTTGCACTAGAAAATCAGCAGCTGATGAGCTTCTGAAGTTAAGGTTGTTCTTTTCTGTCTAAATCCTCTCTGATGACACCTGTCTCAGGAAACGCCCAGTTTAGAAGAGGTTTGCTATGGGGATTTGCTTCTAAACTGGGCGTTTCCCGAGACAGGTGTCATCAGAGAGGATTTAGACAGAAAAGAACAACCTTAACTTCAGAAGCTCATAAGTACTGAAAAGATTAAGATTTCTTAATAGAAGTAATTTACAAATCTGTTTAACTTTCTGGAGCCAGTTGATATATATATAAAAAAAGTTTTTTTCCTGGATAACCCCTTTAAGCCCTTCATGTCATTCCCCCCCCCCCCCCCCTCACATTCTTAGACTTTTCTATAACTTTTTTATTACGGCTTCTTTTGTATTACGGCTTTTTTGTGGGAGAAGTTGTACTTTTCATTTGCACAAGTTGTAATTTTCATTTGTGCACTTTATTTTATCTTATAATGTATTACAGAGCCAGAAAATAATATATGTTAAGCAAAATTGAAGAAAAAAAAATGGAATAGCACAATTTTGTGGGGCACTAATTTCACAATACGGTAAATGACATGCTAAAATAATCACAATACGGTAAATGACATGCTATCGTTAATCTATGGATCAGTATGATTCTAGTTATACCTAATTCGGATAATTCTTGTTTCATTTCATGGTAAAAAAATAAAAATAAATGGAAAACTTGAAAAGCCATGTGCTGACCCCTATACGTTTTTTATTTTAACATCCACAGACTTATGTTATAGTTTATTTTTTGTGCCATGAGGTGTAGTTTTTAATGGTACCACGTTTGTGTATATGTGACTTTTCAATCACTTTTTATTGTGTTTTTTTCTGCGACATGATGTGACTAAAAATGAGTAATTTTGGCACTTGGAATTTGTTTGTGTTTACGCTGTTCACTGTGCAGGATCAGGAACATCATAATTCAATAGTTTGGACGATTAGGCACTTGGTAATACCTAATATGTTTATGTATTTTTAAAGCGTTTTATTTGAAAAATGGAAACGGGGGGGGGGGGGGGGGTGATTAAAATTTTTATTAGGGGGGGGGGGCTCCGTTGTCCTTCATTACCAGCAGATGTCAGCTGCTGAGAGCAGTGGGCATCTGCTGGTTATGACGTGGACCCGACCCGCGGGCCCGAGCCATATTACCCTCACCTGTACTGGAACGTCATGGGTCGGAAAAAAAACGACCTCCCCTGTACTGGTACGTCATGGGGCTAAAAAACTTTTGACATGTTGTAAAGGTTCGGCCAACTGCAGGTATACTTTAAGAACAAAAATGTTATAGACTGGGCAACCTTTAGTTCAAGCAGTTATATGATCAGTACACATCAACAATAGTCTAATATTTTTACACTGTATAACTGTCCAATGATGCTTTCTCCTTGAAGAGAAAAAGCTAAAGTCTCTTTCCAAAGTTTCTTTAGGGTATGGTCCTACATACCGCATACACAGCATATTTTACGCTAAGCAAAATCTGAAAATTACGTTGTGCATTTATGATGGGGGAGCAGATCCTGCGCTTGTGGTCTGTTGCTAAGGACAACCCCCAGCAAAAAATGCATGCAATGGGGGATGCCTGTAGCATGCCTACAGCCATTGCTTTTGGTCTTCACTTTATCCTTAATCATCTGTAAAACAGAACTACAGAGCAAGCATCCCCACCATCATGATGATAAGCAGACAAGACTAATTCCCACTAACTCCCATACTCAATCTTTTATGTATTGTTATCCCTGCCAATTTGATTTATCAAACCCCGGTGCCAATTATAACATGCTGTGTGTCACGACTGGGCAGGGAAGGAGTGCACACTATTCTCGCCCACTCCCCTATCCCTGCCTACTGATGCTCCCTGAGCCTACAGGACAGCTTGAATATCTTTGGAACTTGTTTGGGGCTGCTTATCCACCATCCTGACTATCCTGGGTTGACACCTTTCATCTATTTTTCTCTTCCATCCATGCCCAGGGAGATTAGCTACAGTGCCATGGGTGTCAAACTTCTCGATAATGTTGCGCACTGTGGACCAAGGAAAATCTAGATCTCTGGAGATGGACTTGTAAGTTTGAGATTGTTGATATTTTTCCACAATTTTGGTTCTCAAGTCCTCAGACAGTTCTCTTTTCCTCTTTCTGTTGTCCATGCTTAGTGTGGCACACACCTGAAACTGCAAGGATGCAGAAAAAAACTTGATCCTCCTGGAGCTCACCCGGTAGAAAAAGGTCATCAAATCAATGGATATAAATATAAGATCTTTATTCAGCGCTAACGGACTACGCGTTTCAACGGTTGGGACCCCCTCTTCGTCAGGTCCTCTGATAGGTTCAATGTCATACACGTCATATTTATACGGGAAAATCCCGCGAAACAATATATACATAAATTCCAATAAAAAGTATATATTACAAATAACAATAAAATATATCTATAGCAGCACACAGTTCTTAAATAAACTGAATCTTGTAAAATACATATTAAATATTGGTAATAAAAGTTACATAATTAAAACATGGACATGAAAGCTCCATTCGCTCGGAGTCTATATGGGCGTGAATAACTGCTAAAAGCCGTCTACCTCGGAGGCAAGGTCAATGACCGCTTAGTGTGGCACACAGACACACAATTCAAAGACTAAGTGAACTTCTCAAATTTTTATCTGATTTCAGGTGTGATTTTTTTATGTTGCCCACACCTGTTACTTGGCCCACAATTTTGAAAGGGTTCCAATAATTTTGTCCAGACCATTTTTGGAGTTTGGTTTGACATTATGTCCAATTTGCTTTTTTTCCTCCCTTTTTTGGTTTAGTTCAAATACACGCAAAGGGAATATACATGTGTATAGCAAAACATGTGTTACTGCAATCCTTTTCTGTGAGAAAAATTTCAGGGGTGCCAAGATTTACTGCCATGACTGTAAGTCAAAGTCCACTATCCACATCAAAAACCCGGTGTTGTCAAAGTACAAAATCGCTAATACCAAAGAAGAGTCAGAGAGCGGAGCCAAAGTGTCAAAATGCCAGATATAACAGATACAGCAGAAAGCTAGCTAGGAGTACAAACTGAGCCCTTTGGCAGGCAAATACAGGGAGTAGACTGTCAGCTTACCGTATATACTCGAGTATAAGCCGAGTTTTTCAGCAGGATTTTTTGTGCTGAAAACGCCCCCCTCGGCTTATGCTCGAGTGAACAAAAAACCCTTCTGGCTTAGCTGTTAGGGGAAGGGCCAGGCCATCCATCTTCGGCCATTTATGCTGCAGGGACCATCCGGTGGGAAGGGTTAGTCGTTCCGAGCTGTCCATCTTCACTGGGAGGCCCTCTTCTCCGCTTCGGGCCGGCACCGAACTAGTGACACTGCATTGACGCCACCGCGCAGGGACGTTCATGCGCAGGGATGTCATGGACGTCTGCTGCACACGGACGTCCCTGCGCGTCATCGTCAATGCAATGTCACTAGTCCGTGGCTGGCCCGGAGCAGAGAAGAGGGCCTCCCAGTGAAGATGGACAGCCCAGAATGACTAACCCTCCCCACCGGACGGTGCCTGCAGCATAGATGGCCGAAGATGGGTGGCCCGGACCAGCTCACCCTTCCTTCCCACCGAGAAAGCAACAACTGGGGAGGTAAGTAGAAAACAAAAGGGAGGTCTGGATGATGACAAGGGGATTGACAGGCGGTGATGATGAAGGGGGGATGATGACGAGGGGGATGATGAAGAGGGGGATGATGATGAGGGTGATGATGACAAGGGTGATGATGACGAGGGTGATAATGACAGGGTGATGATGGGAGTCTGGATGATGACAGGGGGGGGGATGATGACATGGGGGGATGATGTATTTCCCACCCTAGGCTTATAGTTGAGTCAATGACTTTTCCTAGGTTTTTGGGGTGAAATTAGGGGCCTCGACTTATATTTGGAATGGCTAATACTCGAGTATATACGGTATATGGAGCAAGAGCAGGTGCTCCAATCAAGGTCAGCTGACCAGTCCAGACAGCCGGGCGCAACCCAGCAACAACAAAACAACAAAAAACCTTTCAGAACCTTTTAACCCTTTAGGTTCTGACACTCTGCCTATAGGCAAGAATTCCCATCAGCCACTGACATGCAAACCAAATAAATGAATTCCTCTACATTAACTGGAATATTTTAGAACATTTACTTAATGATTTTTCAGTGTGATCTCTCACTGTAAAGTTAATATTAATCAACTCCAAATCTGCTGAAGAGAGTTAATATATCTCTTACAGCATGTCAGGGTTTGTTTTGCCTCTTTCCAGTTTTTAAATAACCCTTTAAACTAATTAAAGTAATGGAACAATGAACGAGGAAAAATTCAACCACCAATTAAAATAAAACTGTCAAGATGGGAGGTATCGGATTAGCGACCCAGATAACCGCAAACTTCACAGAGCTCAAGAAATATTTGACAACAGTAATTTTCCATAGAGCCCTCAGCACAGAAAACAAGAACCGAGCCTTTGTACGCACAGTGATTATATTGTTCTAAGATAGAGAATAATCTTTTTTTATCTTCCATCTTTATGGCAGTCTTAACTCTCTCCTAGATAACTGCTACATCGCCGCTCTTTGAAAATACAATAAAAATACTATGTGCTAATAAGAAAGCACAGAAGTCACGTGCAGTAGGTTTCTCTGCTTTGCACCATACTAGATTAGTTAACCCGAACAAGTTATTTATTAGTCACTCTGCTAGGGATTTATGGGCATTTTGCACCTCTGGTAGCCAGAACAAAATTTACACTTTTCACATCTATCAATATATATAAAAAACTCAACGTGTGTGTATGTATGTATGTATATATGTATGTATGTATGTTCCACAAAAACTTTCAAATGGCTAAAGATATTAACATGAAACTTGGCACACATGTTACTTATATGTCAACAACAAACATAGGATAGGTAATTTAACCCTTACTCACCCCCATTTGCCAGGGGCGGGGCTTATGTTTAAAGTCCCATGCAAGTCAATGGGAAATATATGTTACTGCATAACTTCCAAACAGCTGGAGATATTTCCATAATACTTGGTCACATGTTACTTATATGTCCATTTAAAATATAGGATAGTTAATTTAACCCTTAACTACCCCCATTTGTGAGGGTCAGGGTTTTTGTTTAAAGTCCCAAGCAAATCAATGGGAAATGTATGTTCTCACATAACTTCTGTACGGCTGGAGAAATTTCAATACCTGGTACACATATTGCAGGTCGGGATATGAGGATGGGATGGGAGGCCGGGATAGGCGGTCGGGATAGGAGGTCGAGATAGGAGGTTGAGATAGGAGGTCGGGATAGAAGGTCGGGATAGGAGGTCGAGATAGGAGGTCGGGATAGTAGGTTGAGATAGGAGGATGGGATATGAGGAGGGGATATGAGCACGGGATAGGAGGTCAGGATAGGAGGACGGGATAGGAGGATGGGATTGGAGGACTGGATAGGAGGACGGGATAGGAGGTCAGGATAGGAGGTCGGGATAGGAGGTCGGGGTATGAGGACAGGAGGACGGGGTTGGGATATGACAACAATATATGGGGATGGGATATGAAGTCAAAAGCTTCCTCCTCTGTTTATTTTCCTCTCCAACAAGGATGAGGAAGGAAAAACCGGGCAACGCCGAGTACTCAGCTAGTGTACAAATAAAACCTAAGAATCAAACTAAGCCCATACATATATTTTCTGAAAGTGGAAATCTGGTATATTGTTAAAATGCCACTCAGCATTTTGACACAAAATTGCACAAAGGTACCTGTATAATATATATATATATATATATATATATATATATATATATATATATATATATAGTATAGTATAATATTTGTCACGATTCGGCTTACGGGTTGTGGATCCGCTGTGTCAGCGAGGGATTGGCGTGGACCGTGCTAGTGGACCGGTTCTAAGAGGCTACTGGTTTTCACCAGAGCCTGCCGCAAAGCGGGATGGTCTTGCTGCGGCAGTAGCAACCAGGTCGTATCCACTAGCAACGGCTCTACCTCGCTGACTGCTGAGAAGGCGTGGGACAGAAGGACAAGGCAGAGGCAAGGTCAGACGTAGCAGAAGGTCGGGGGCAGGCGGCAAGGTTCGTAGTCAGGATGGATAGCAGAAGTTCAGGTACACAGGCTTTGGACACACTAAACGCTTTCACTGGCACAAGGCAACAAGATCCGGCAAGGAAGTGCATGGGAGGAGATCAGATATAGCCAGGGAGCAGGTGGAAGCCAATTAAGCTAATTGGGCCAGGCACCAATCATTGGTGCACTGGCCCTTTAAGTCTCAGAGAGCTGGCGCGCGCGCGCCCTAGAGAGCGGAGCCGCGCGCGCCAGCACATGACAGCAGGGGACCGGGACGGGTAAGTGACCTGGGATGCGATTCGCGAGCGGGCGCGTCCCGCTGTGCGAATCGCATCCCCAACGGCCATGACAGTGCAGCGCTCCTGGTCAGCGGGACTGACCGGGGCGCTGCAGGGAAAAAGACGCCGTGAGCGCTCCGGGGAGGAGCGGGGACCCGGAGCGCTAGGCGTAACAGTACCCCCCCCCTTAGGTCTCCCCTTTTTTTTGTCCAGTGACTGCCTCCCCTGGGATGAGGACACCGGGAAGGAATGGATGGTTTCCTCAATGGCAGGCAGTACAGCAGGAGTAGGAATGGGGAGGGAGGGCAGAGGGTGAAGCTTGGCACGGGGCAGGGAGACACAAGGACGGGAGCCATGAGGGGACACAGAGGCTTGCCTGATGGGACTGGGAGGGGGGGAGAGGCACTTCCTGTGGCAGGCAGAGTCCCAGTTCTTGATCTCCCCGGTGGTCCAATCAAGGGTGGGGGAATGAAGCCGGAGCCATGGCAGACCGAGGAGGACCTCAGAGGTACAGTTGGGGAGAATGAAGAACTCAATCCTTTCGTGGTGGGGTCCGATAGACATCAGGAGGGGTTCTGTGCGGTAATGCACGGTGCAATCCAATCTGGCTCCGTTGACCGCGGAAATGTAGAGCGGTTTGAAGAGACGGGTCACCGGGATGCGGAATTTATTAACAAAGGACTCCAAAATAAAATTTCCAGAGGCACCAGAGTCCAAGCAGGCCACGGCTGAGAAGGAGGAGTTGGCTGAAGAAGAAATCCGCACGGGCACCGTGAGACGTGGAGGAGCAGACTTGGAACCAAGAGACGCCACACCGACGTGAGCTGGGTGCGTGCGTGGAGGACGGATAGGGCAATCCACCAAGAAATGCTCGGTACTGGCACAGTAAAGACAGAGATTTTCTTCCCTACGGCGATTCCTCTCTTCCTGGGTCAGGCGAGACCTATCCACTTGCATGGCCTCCTCGGCGGGAGGCCCAGGCGTAGATTGCAACGGATACTGTGGGAGAGGTGCCCAGAGATCTAAGTCTTTTTCCTGGCGGAGCTCTTGGTGTCGCTCAGAAAAACGCATGTCAATGCGGGTAGCTAAATGGATGAGTTCTTGCAGATTGGCAGGAATCTCTCGTGCGGCCAGCACATCCTTGATGCGACTGGATAGGCCTTTTTTAAAGGTCGCGCAGAGAGCCTCGTTATTCCATGATAAATCGGAAGCAAGAGTACGAAATTGGATGGCGTACTCGCCCACTGAAGAATTACCCTGGACCAGGTTCAACAGGGCAGTCTCGGCAGAAGAAGCTCGGGCTGGCTCCTCGAAGACACTCCGGAGTTCAGCGAAGAAGGCCTGGACTGTGGCTGTGGCAGGATCATTGCGGTCCCAGAGCGGTGTGGCCCAAGACAAGGCCTTTCCTGAAAGAAGGCTTACTACGAACGCCACCTTAGACCGTTCTGAAGGAAACAAGTCCGACAACATCTCCATATGCAGGGAACACTGAGACAAAAATCCACGGCAGAGTTTAGAGTCCCCATCAAATTTGTCCGGCAGGGACAAGCGGAGGTTAGGAGCGGCCACTTGCTGCGGAGGAGGTGCAGGAGCTGGCGGAGGAGATGGTTGCTGCTGTAGCAGAGGCAGAAGTTGCTGTAACATGGCGGTCAACTGCGACAGCTGCTGTCCTTGTTGGGCAATCTGCTGCGATTGCTGAGCGACCACCGTGGGAAGATCAGCGAGACTTGGCAGCGGCACCTCAGCGGGATCCATGGCCGGATCTACTGTCACGATTCGGCTTACGGGTTGTGGATCCGCTGTGTCAGCGAGGGATTGGCGTGGACCGTGCTAGTGGACCGGTTCTAAGAGGCTACTGGTTTTCACCAGAGCCCGCCGCAAAGCGGGATGGTCTTGCTGCGGCAGTAGCAACCAGGTCGTATCCACTAGCAACGGCTCTACCTCGCTGACTGCTGAGAAGGCGTGGGACAGAAGGACAAGGCAGAGGCAAGGTCAGACGTAGCAGAAGGTCGGGGGCAGGCGGCAAGGTTCGTAGTCAGGATGGATAGCAGAAGTTCAGGTACACAGGCTTTGGACACACTAAACGCTTTCACTGGCACAAGGCAACAAGATCCGGCAAGGAAGTGCATGGGAGGAGATCAGATATAGCCAGGGAGCAGGTGGAAGCCAATTAAGCTAATTGGGCCAGGCACCAATCATTGGTGCACTGGCCCTTTAAGTCTCAGAGAGCTGGCGCGCGCGCGCCCTAGAGAGCGGAGCCGCGCGCGCCAGCACATGACAGCAGGGGACCGGGACGGGTAAGTGACCTGGGATGCGATTCGCGAGCGGGCGCGTCCCGCTGTGCGAATCGCATCCCCAACGGCCATGACAGTGCAGCGCTCCCGGTCAGCGGGACTGACCGGGGCGCTGCAGGGAAAAAGACGCCGTGAGCGCTCCAGGGAGGAGCGGGGACCCGGAGCGCTAGGCGTAACAATATTTCATTTAAAACATATAAAAATTGATAGTTGTGGGTAAAAGTGGGAACAAAGGATTGTACACCACATCCCCCAAATGTGTAAAGCTAATACATACCACTTAAATATATTACTTACATACAGTAGTTCGTTTACATGCATACATCCTCATAAAACCACTACATTTGGAGAGACCTAATATTGGTTTTAAACTGAACATTGTAAACAAAAATGAACAACCTATACAATACACCATGAAAATTTATGTCATGACTAAGAGCCATAGGGCCCCAAAACATGTTAGCGTAATCTATATATTTTTTTCCAATTGGACTTTTGCCATAAATTTAGAAGACACTATTTATACACATTACAAGCACTGGAGTTTCCCTGCTTCTGGAAAACTAAGTGCACCCCTAACACTATATGTTTTTGCTGAAAGCAGACAAACTGGTGTTTGAAGTTGTCTTAATGGATTATTGACAGCAAAGCCCAGTTTCACATAACTTTGTGACAAATGAGAATAGTAAAAAAAATGCATTAAAACGTAAGTTGG
The DNA here is from genome assembly GCF_029499605.1 of Hyla sarda. Taxonomy (NCBI): domain Eukaryota; kingdom Metazoa; phylum Chordata; class Amphibia; order Anura; family Hylidae; genus Hyla; species Hyla sarda. The sequence goes on from NC_079194.1 coordinate 216,280,098, forward strand.
TCCCTTAACTCACATTCTAGCAGAGGTTTACACACAAAAACATTACTAAATGAATAGATCAAAGTGTGCAGTGTCCTCATATAACACAACCATCACTGTGCTCACAAAAATACTGAAACAGAGACCATGCAATATTTACCTGTCAGTCACAAATATGTTAAAATATACAGTAAGGGAGAAATAAAAAAGAAACCAGCGCTCAGAGAAGCATGGCATTATTATAAGGATAAAATGGAAGACATGGAGATGTACACTCACTTCACGGGGGAGAGAGAGAAGTGGATATATAACAAAGCACAACCACATAACCTCCAGGTTACATATAAACCAATTAAAGCTTTTATGTCTGAAACATTCCGATACTGATGTGCCTAAGATGTTGAATGTTCCAGTGGATATTGAATAAGGTTGTCCTGGAGGGGGGAGGTTATGTGGTTGTGTTTTGTTATATATCCACTTCTCTCCCTCCGTGAAGTAAGTGTACATCTCCATGTCTTCCATTTTATCCTTATACTAATGCCATGCTTCTCTGAGCGCTGGTTTCTTTTTTATTTCTCCCTTGGTGTCTATCAATTGTACGGACCATAAATTTATGAATCCAGATCGTCCTGCGCTCTCCATTGAAGTGGATATCTGAATAGATAGAGGAGAATTGCCTTATTTTATGTGCTGTCTTGGGTCTTGGCCTATAGGTGTTAGTGGTGGGTTACATCAGCCTTGGTGACCCCCCCCCCCCCCCCCCACCCTCACATACACAGGGTAAGTAATATCTTTTTATACCATAATATACCAGTTGGTATTTGGATCAGAGCACCATCTACATTTTTCTAGTGATTTTTTTCTTTAAAATATACAGTATCCTGCATAGCAAAGACATGATGAAGAAGGTTGAACCCCTTAGAAACATGCTGTTCATGTCTTAATAAAGAACTTTTTTATTATTTTCGCTTGTTCAGTATTAGGCTACTTCCACATTGCCGTCAATCAGTGCCTTAGAATATCCTTCTTGTGCATCCTGAGGGTGCTCTCCAGTTTCTGACACTTCAATGTCTCCATTAAAGGGGTACTCCACTGAGCCGTGTTCGGCCACGCCCCTTGTGATGTCACAGCCATGCCCCCTCAACGCAAGTCTATGGGAGGGGGCTTGATGGTCGTTATGCCCTCTCCCATAGACTTGCATTGAAGGGGCATGGTCATAGCATCATGTGGGCAACCCCCGCAGTGCGAAAAAACAGCATTTGGAACATTTAGTTCCAAACACTACCCCTTTAAAAGACCACAAATGGATACAGGCTGCTGACAAATTATATACTACTAGCTGAGTACCCGGTGTTGCCCAGTTTTTCCTTCCTAATCCTTGTTGGGGAGGAAGATCAACATAGGAGGAAGCTTTTGACTTTATATCCCGTCCTCATATATTGTTGTCATATCCCAATCCCATATCCGTTCCTCATATATCAACCTCATATCCCGTCCTCATATCCCTTCCTCATAACCCATCATCATATCTCAACCTCATATCCTGTCCTCCTATCTGGACCTCATATCCTGTCCTCATATCCTGACCTCATATCTCGACCTCCTATCCCGACCTCCTATTCCGACCTCATATCCCAACCTCATATCCAGTCCCCATATCCTGACCTCCTAACCCGTCCTCCTATCTCGACCTCATATCCTGTCCTCATATCCCGACCTCATGTCCCATCCTCCTATCCCGACCTCTTATGCCATCCTCATTTCCCGTCCTCATATTCCGACCTCCTATCTCGACCTTATTTCCCGTCCTCATATCCCGACCTCATATCCAGACCTCATATCCCATCCTCATATCCCGTCCTCATATCCCGACCTCATATCCTGACCTCATATCTTGACCTGCTATCCCAACCCGTGATATGTGTACCAGGTATTATTGAAATATTTCCGGCCGCACGGAAGTTATGTGGGAACATACATTTCCCATTGATTTGCATGGAATTTTAAACAAAAACCCGACCCTCACAAATGGGGGTAGTTAAGGGTTAAATTAACTATCCTATATTTTAAGTGACATGTAAGTAACATGTGACCAAGTATTATCGAAATATCTCCAGCCGTTTGGAAGTTAAGCAGTAACATATATTTCCCATAGATTTGTATGGGACTTTAAACAAAAACCCCGACCGTGGCATATGGGGGTGGGTAAGGGTTAAATTACATATCCTATGTTTGTTGTTGACATATAAGTAACATGTGTGCCAAGTTTCATGTTAATATCTTTAGCCGTTTGGACGTGATGCTGGAACATACACACATACATATATACACACACACATGTACACATTGGGGGAGATTTATCAAAACCTGTGCAAAGGAAAAGTTGCCCAGTTGCCCATAGCAACCAATCAGATCGCTTCTTTCATTTTGAAGAGGCCTTGTTAAAAATGAAAGAAGAGATCTGATTGGTTGCTATGGGCAACTAGACAACTTTTCCTTTACACAGGTTTTGATAAATCTCTCCCATTGAGTTTCATACTAGCTGAGTACCTGGCATTGCCCGGTTTTTCCTTCCTAATCCCTGTTGGGGAGGAAAATCAACAAAGGAGGAAGCTTTTGACTTCACATCCCATCTTCATATATTGTTGTTATATCCCAACCCCATATCCCATCCTCATATCCCGACCTCATATTCCATTCTCATATCCCGTCATATCTCAACCTCATATCATACTAGACATATAAGTAACATGTGTGCCAAGTTTCATGTTAATATCTTTAGCTGTTTGGACGTGATGATGGAACATACATACATACATACATACATACACACATTGGCCCTCATTTACTATTGAAAACCTGACATGTTTTGTCGGGTTGTGCGCCAGAAATTCTGTCTGCGCCAGATTTTGAGACAGAATGTGCGCCAGAATTGAAAAAAACCAGACTAACTCTCCATTTTGCTAAGAAAATGGAAAAAGGTGGCATGGTCACCGGCAAAAGGGGTGTGGTCCTGACATTTTCACAAAAACCCAACATATTTACTAAGGTTTCCACATAAAATGTGGTGGATTTGAGATGAGGAAAACCAGACAGATCAGAGCGTGTGTAAAAAAAGCAAAGTGTAGGGAAAGTGGAAAATGTAGGGAAACCTTAGTAAATACCGTGGAAAATAAATTGTGGGGAATTAAAACCCACAAAGAAACCTACACAACACTTTTAGTAAATGAGGGCCATTGAGTTTTATATATATATATATATATATATATATATATATATATATATATATATATATATATATATATATAGATAGATAGATATGCCTGTCTGTGAGTTGTGTGCGCAGCACAACTACTAAAGATGAGCGCAATATACAACCCTTTATCTTGCCTGATAAGGACACATAGAGTGCTCCTCTATCTTTTCTTTTACATTACTTATTGCATATCAAAGCCACTGTGCTGTCAAAATATAAAAAATTTTAGCGTGTACATCAAATATAAAATATTCAACTTAATAATGAATAAACACAACTACCTAAGTGCAACTTATCATCAAACAGGTATTATAAGTAAACACTACACCAAGATTCAAATTTGAGACAAAACTTCATACTCAGCCCTAAGCAAACAAAAATGTACTGTTGAAAAATCTGTAAAATGTGATCAGTTTGTACACGTCAAACACTTTTTATATGTGCATAAAAAAAAACCTAAATAAACACTAAATCCACAGGAATGCAGCAATCCACTTTTGCATGTAAATTAATTTAGGGATTTTTTCCATCTCCCTATGTAAACTTTAACCCTAATAAATAATCATCAATCTCTAAACCAGTATAAATCTCTAAGATAATCTGGAATCTCTCATATAAGCATTAAAGGGGTACTCCAATGGAAAATATATATTTTTTCTAATCAACTGGTGGCAGAAAGTTAAACAGATTTGTAAATTACTTCTATTAAAATATCTTAAACCTTCCAGTACTTATCAGTTGCCGTATGCTCCACAGGAAGTTGTGTAGTTCTTCTCTGTCTGACCACAGTGCTCTCTTCTGACACCTCTATCCATGTCAGAGCAAGGGAGGTATGCTATGGGGTTTTGCTTCCACTCTTGACAGTCCCTGACACAGACAGAGGTGTCCGCAGAGAGCACTGTGGTCAGACAGTAAAGACCAGGCCGTGTGTGGATCGCCCTCGGGCAAGTAGTGGGGAGGCTCGCAGGTGGCTGCTCGATGCTTTGCCGGTGTCCCGCTTCGCACGCTATTAAGGCCACTGCAGGCTTGGGGGGTGCCCTACTCTGCTTCCCCCCGATTCCATGTTGTTCACGGGAGATAGGCACCTTCAGCATGTCAACTGATCACCGTGGGTCTGGGGAGCTTGCGAGCAGAGCTCGGTGCTCTGCCTTGCTTCCCCCGGTTCCATGTTGTTTATTGGGGGGGGGGGGGGTCAGCACCATCAGCAGGCAACTATGGCACCATGTGTTACGAGCGCTCCGGGTCCCTGCTCGCGGCGTTCTACTCTCTGCAGCGCCCCTGTCAGACCCGCTGACCGGGAGCGCTGCACTGACACTGCCGGCGGGGATGCGATCCACATAGCGGGACGCGCCCGCTCGCGGTTCGCATCCCAATCTCCTTACCTGTCCCGGTCCCCGGCTGTCACGTCCTGGCGTGCGCGGCTCCGCTCTCTAGGGCGCGTGCGCCAGCTCTCTAAGATTTAAAGGGCCAGTGCACCACTAATTGGTGCCTGGCCCAATCAGTGTAATTAGCTCTTACCTGCTCCACGCCTTTATAACCTCACTTCCCCTTCCCAGCTTTGCCGGATCTTGTTGCCATTGTGCCAGTGAAAGCGTTCCTTGTATGTCCCAAGCCAGTGTTCCGGACCTCCTGCCGTTGCCCCTGACTACGATCCTTGCTGCCTGCCCTGACCTTCTGCTACGTCCGACCTTGCTCTTGCCTAATCCCTTGTAGCGCGCCTATCTCAGCAGTCAGAGAGGTTGAGCCGTTACCGGTGAATACGACCTGGTTTCTACCGCCACAGCAAGACCATCCCGCTTTGCGGCGGGCTCTGGTGAATACCAGTAGCAACTTAGAACCGGTCCACTGGTACGGTCCACGCCAATCCCTCTCTGACACAGAGGATCCACCTCCAGCCTGCCGAATCCTAACACCATGGGACTGGGGGGTTTGTGGACGGCACCACAACACCCCTCCGGTACTCTGCCTCGCTTTTCATTTTTTTCCATGACTGTATAGGGGGGTCTGCAACCTTCAGCATGTCACCACAAAGCGTGGTAGGCCCAAGTAGATCCATGCCCCCGCCCCCTCTCTGCCCCAGGGCTTGGGACATGTGTCTCAACCCCCTGCACGCCAATTCAGCATGGGATGTTCCAGGCCCACAGCGCTTCTGCCTCAGTGAACGGGCACCAAATCTGTCCATCACTCATGCAGGGCCCTCGCCTGCACAGGGACTAGAGGTCCCAGCATGCCTTATAGGAGTCACTCCATTTTTTCAGCTCCATGTAGGCTCTCGTTTATCAGCAACTGGGCAAGGTTTTTTTTTTTTTTTAAAGTCAGGCACCTCACCTCCTGGCAGGGGCTCACTAATGGTTAGGTAGCCGATGCTGGATCACCTTTCACCCATGACTGGCAATATAGCAGTTGCATAAGGTTCATCAAGTATTTATCACACACTCATTATCCTTTCTTCTGTTTCAGCATCTCATACCATTGCTTCATTCGTTTCTCAGCATAGTACAGATTTATTGGTCCAGATCTTGCTTAAGTATCACATGATCCTGTTCTATCTGTCATTTAGTCTAAGGATATTGATTCTCTAGTGTGGGCTATTTCTTCACGGTTAGTTAATTCACATCACGGCAGCACATTAGTATTTCTCAAAATTTTTTATCTATCCTTCCTTTTTTGTAGTTCATTCTCTCACAAGATTCTTGTCGGTTAGTTCAGCAACACAAGAATTTTTCATCATGCCACTATACATCAAGACATAACTTGGTCGTTGCCCGTACAAGAGCGATCAATTTTATCTTTTTTCGATTTCTAATCATCCAGGGGTAAGTAGTTTGCTACATGTGCGGCTGTTACGCACTTAACCATTGGTATGGTATGGTCACTTCATAGTCGGACCCACTTGTACAAACCTTTCACTCAATTGGTTCAATATACTCACGTAACAGTTATACATGGGGCACAATGCACCCTCATTTGGTCGGGCCCTCACTCGGTTCAGCCACCAATGTTTTTTCTTTGAAAGCACATTTATGGACATTTATCAACGGGTTTAGTCAGGTTTTCTTTACTATAATTGTCGCAAAATTGTCGCAACTGCGACTACGTGATTTTTCGTGCGACATTTTGACTGGAAGCGAGAAAAGCAAGTTTTCCAAAAATTAACTACATAGTAATAATTTTAAAATGGACTACGGGTAGTCAGGTATTTATTAACTGCGACAGTCCCAACTGCGCAAAAAAAAAGTCGCAACAGGGTTAAAAATTTACTAAATTTACTCCAACTCAAACATGGAGCAGAAAAAGCTACTACCAAAGTAAAAAAGGAAAAATTGCTTACGTGAAAGAAAATTATCAACAGGCTGAAACCAGTTGATAAATAGGTCACACATAAGCAAAAAAAAGTAAGGAAAAATTACTAAAAAAAAGAATACATAAGCAAACATTGATAAATGTCCCTCATTGTGTTCATTACAGCAGGTCCCCAGCTGCTCCCCACAGTCATTACATCAGGTCCTCCGCCCCTCCTCACACAGTCATTACATCAGGTCCCCAGCCCCTCCACAGACACAGTCATTACAGCATGTCCATACTCCTCCATACAGTCATTACAGCATGTTTTCAGCCCCTCCACAAGGTCATTATGTGGTGTCAGATGGGGTAATGTGTGTATTAACCTCTTTGTGACGCAAGGTTGTGGTTGACCTATACACCACCCGAGGTAGACCAGACTTCTCTTCACTGTATATCAGCATGCACTGACTAGGCTAGCTTCTCCCAACTATATATGGTAGCAAGTTAGAGATGTCCCATTGGCCAGATAAGTCACCTGTTTACCTTGCATACTCCCCTTAACAACAAGGTCCTTAACAACAGTAGATTTCTTAAGGTAACAGTACATAGAAATTACAATATGTTAACTCTTAGGTAACATGACATTAGTAAGTGCAATATAGAGAGTTCTAAGGAGAGGGAATCCATGACTGACATTGACACTCGCTCTCCTTAAAATGGCTCCAGAAGCTACCATATATACTCGAGTATAAGCCGACCCGAATATAAGCCGTGGCACCTAATTTTACCACAAAAACCTGGAAAACAAGTATTGACTCGAGTATAAGCCTAGGGTGGGAAATGCAGCAGCAGCTACTGGTAAATTTCAAAATAAAAATAGATACCAATAAAATTACATTAATTAAGACATCGGTAGTTTAAATGTTTTTAAATATTTATTTAAAATAAAAACAGTAAACTAGCTCTGTAAGTGGAAAAGAGGGTCAACAAAAACCATATGGTATCAAAAATAACTTTAAAAGTACAAAAACCTCAATCATCAATCAAGCTAAAACACAAGAGTTAAAATCCTTCAAAACTGGATTCCTCCTGTATGTCCAAACAGAGCTTCAGCCAAAGCTGGTGTGAGGCTATCAGCATAGACATTGTCATCATCACTGATTTCGCAGTCTTCACCATCACTGCTGTCATTTTCATACAAAGCGCTGTCTTCACTGCCATCCATAGCATTACTAATGCCACATTTCTTGAAGGCGTGTTTCACCATGTCCTCTGGAATATCTTCCCATGCATCACAAACCCATCTTGCTACCAATTCTATGTTGGGCTTTATCAGATTTCCAACTTTTGTCAGTCGGGCTTGACCAGATGACATCCATTCATGCCACATCTTTCGCGCACGGTCTTTGAAAGGTTTATTTAAACACACATCTAGGGGCTGCAATACAGATGTAAGACCACCTGGAATAACGGCCAAAGTAACTTGAGAAGACTTTGCCAATTTTTTTATGTCATCAGATGTGTGTGCTCTGAACATATCCCAAACTAGCAATGATTTTTTTTTCTTTTTTTTGCTCCTGGTCGTCCGTTCCAAATTTCTTCCAGCCATTTTTTTGTTCCGTCTTCATCCGTCCAACCTTTAAAATGCGCACGCACTGTAATTCGTGGTGGGAATTTGACCTTTTTAGGCAAGGTCTTAAAAATAATGACAGGTCGCAGCTTAGTTCCATTAGCCAAACATGACAGAACAACTGTGAAATGTTTTTTTTCATTTTCTGTGGTTCTGAGTAAAATAGTCTTCTCTCCCAAATTTGCCACAGTTCTGTTGCTTGGAAGATCAAACGTCATATGTGTTTCATCCATATTTCCAATATCTCCCAGGTCATAATTATGGATCCTTCTTTGTTTTATGATGATTGAATGGAATGACATCAGTTTTTCATCAAGGTCTTTTGGCAACTTCTGTGAAATCTTTGTTCTTTGCCGCAAACATAGGGCAAACCTATTCATGAAGCGGGTACACCATTCTGCTGATGCAACAAAATTTTCAATGCCTGGTGCTTTTAATTTGTCATCTTTAGCCATTTGAAGGGCACGTTAATGAATTTCCATTCGTGTTACGCAGTAACCGTTTTGACAACACTCCATAAACCATTTATGCAATTCAGTCTCTAGAGCCCCATATGAAGTTGTTAAACCACGTCGAGCTTTTTTTGCCTTTGGAAGCTTTTCCAAGTCCGCTTTCATTTTCCGCCACGCCCTCACTTGTTTTTCGTCAACACAAAATTCCCTACTTGCAATACTGTTATTGCTTTCTTCTGCTCTTGACACAACCTTAAGTTTGAAACCAGCTTCGTAGGACCTACGTTTTTGTTTTGGTCCAGGATTGGAAGTATTGGGATCCATTTCTAAAAAAAAAAAGACTTTGAAAGACCCATAAAAAGACACCACAAGACCCAAAACCTGCTGGATCCCCAAGGATCAGACAATAATTCAGGGTTTAGTTAGTTTGATATGATAATATTCCAGAGGGAACAAGCAGTGCCCAGTACGGCACGGACAACACAGAGGCTGCAGACGCCCACAGATGAGAGATGGGGGGAGGGATTTTTTTTTTAGGGCTGATGCCAATAATCTGTTAACTTTCAGATGTTTTGTACATTTACCATTTATTAAAGGACAACTGTACTGCAGCACTTTTATGTCCCCCTGGTCCCGGGCTGCAAAAATAAACAAAATAAACTTGAACTCACCTTCCTATGCTCCCCCGTTGGACCAGTACCGGCCTCACGGTCCAGCGCTGACATCCTCTTCCTACTTCCTGGGGACGGAGAGGGTATAGTGCTGTCGGCGTATCACCGGCCGCAGCGATGTCCCACCCCGGCCGGTGTTGGCTGAGCTCACTGTCATGTAAGGAGCTCTGGCCGGCTCCTTACATGACAGTGCGCTCAGCCTATCTCCGGCTGGGGCGGGACATTGATGCTGCTGGTGATACACTGACAGCACTGTGGCATCCCTGTCCCCAGGAAGTTGAATGAGGTATGTCAGAGCTGGAGCGTGAGGCTGGTACTGGTCCAACGGGGGAGCATAGGCAGGTGAGTTTATTTTTGCAGCCCGGGACCAGGGGGACATAAAAGTGCTGCAGTACAGTTGTCCTTTAAGGTAAATGCACAAAATATACTGTACATACTACAATATGTGTTTGTGTAGTGTGTACAGTGAATAAACTGTGTGTATATAATGAATGCAGAATGTGTGTGTGTGTGTGTGTAGTGTGTGTACCGTATATAATGAATGCAGGGTGTGTGTGTGTGTATATAATGAATGCAGATTTGTGTATTTGTGTAATGTGTGTTTGTATGAATGAAGAATGTGTGTGTTTGTGTGTATGTGTGTGTATATATATATATATATATATATATATATATATACACACATATAATACTGAGTGGGGGTGGGGGGGATATCTATTATTTCATCATTTTTATTATTTTACTTTTTGTTTTACTTCCCCCTCCCTGCTTGTTACTTGGCCAGGGAGGGGGGATCTGTTATCCCCTGGTGGTCCAGTGGCATGGGCTGAACACAAGGAGAAGCTGTTACTGTACTGTACCTTCCCAGCAGCTCTCTTCAGCTCCACTGTGCGCGCTTTGAGCATTGCCATGGAAACCCATGACAATGCTCTGCTGGCCGCGGGTCTCGCGAGAGTTACACAGTGGAGCTGCAGGGAGCTGCTGGGAATGTAAGTGACAGCTTCTGTGGCCGGGCAGCCCTCCTTCTTCGCCCCCACCACCGGGTTGCCATGGAAACCCGTGGCAATGGCGAGACACGCAGCCGGCAGAGCAGACAAAGTGGAGCTGCATGGAAGTAAGTGACTGCTTCTCCGCCCCCCCCCCCCCATTTGCGACCCCACCGCCGGGTTGCCATGGAAACCCGTGGCAATGGCGAGACACGCAGCCAGCAGAGCAAGCACAATGGAGATGCAGGGAAGTAGGTGGCAGCTTCTGCCACCTGCTCCCCCCCCCCCCCCCGCTGGGCTTGTCAGGAGCCCGGCAGTCCAGTTCTATATTATGGAAATGTATATTCACTCGAGTATAAGCCGAGGGGGGCATTTTCAGCACAAAAAATCGTGCTGAAAAATTCGGCATATACTCGAGTATATACGGTATGTGCATAGGCCCAAATAGTGGCTTAAGACATCACCTCACCATACTGCTTCCTGGTTGGCAGGGAGTGCTGTTTGAAAGAAATTATAGGCTTCCCTGAGGTAACATAGTAACATAGTTCATAAGGTTGAAAAAAGACCAGAGTCCATCATGTTCAACCTATATCCCCAATAAGTCAAGGAAAGCAGAGGAAGGCAAAAAAAAAAAATGCATATTCGAGGTAAAAATTCCTACCCGACTCCAAATATGGCATCAGAATAAATCCCTGGATCAACGTTCTTTCCCTATAAATCTAGTATCCATAACCTGTAATGTTATTATTTTCCAAAAATGCATCCAGACCCCTTTTGAACTCTTTTACAGAGTTCTCCATGACCGCCTCCTCTGGCAGAGAGTTCCATAGTCTCACTGCTCTTACAGTAAAGACCCCCCCGTCTGTGCTGGTGTAGAAACCTTCTTTCCTCTAGATATAGAGGATGCCCCCTTGTTATAGATACAGTTCTGGTTATAAATAGATCAGGGCAGAGATCTCTGTATATTTATACATAGTTATTAGGTCGCCCCTAAACCTTCTTTTTTCTAAACTAAAACTTAAAACCCTAATTCTGATAATCTTTCTGGGTACTGTAGTCCTCCCATTCCCCATATTACCCCGGTTGCCCGTCTTTGAACCCTCTCCAGCTCCACTTTATCTTTCTTGTACACTGGTGCCCAGTAGTGTACACAGTATTCCATGTGTGGTCTGACTAGTGATTTGTACAGCGGTAGAATTATTTCCTTGTCATTGGCATCTATGCCCTTATTGATGCACCCCATGATTTTATTTGCCTTGGCAGCAGCTGCCCGACACTGGTCACTACAGCTAAGTTTACTGTTAACTAAGACTCCCAAGTCCTTTTCCACATCAGTTGTCCCAAGTGTTCTCCCATTTAATACATAATCCCAGCCTGGATTTTTCTTCCCCATGTGCATTACCTTACATTTATCAGTGTTGAACCTCATCTGCCAACTGCCATTAAATAGAATAGGACCCAAGACTGACCCCTGTGGTGCCCCACTAGTAACAGTCACCTAATCACAATAAGTACCATTAATAACCATCCTCTGTTTCCTATCACCGAGCCAGTTACTTACCCACTTACACACATTCTCCCCCAGCCCCATCCTTCTCATTTTATGCACCATGAGATCCTTCCTTCTATCCCCTTTTTACCATGTGGCTTATGTTTGTTTTTTGCAGGTTCTACTAAACTAAACCTGCCGAAATTCCAGCAGAACCAAAATTTTTGCAAAGTTCTGACAAAACTCAGGTTCTATAGGTTTGGGTCGCTCATCTCTAATCACTGGAGATGAGCAAACTTTTCAAATATTTGGTTTGGCCACTTCTGCGGCCCAAACAAAACTTTGGTTCTGACAGAACTTGTTTTTTAAAGAATTTGATGTTATTTTTACTTTATATTGCTTTCAATAGATTTCTCAGCCTTACACAGAAAGCCAACGCTGCTATTCACAGTGTTGACTTGCTGCCAATTGATGACTGTTACCACAAGCAGAAAGCTTTACTAGCTTTGAGCCACAAACTTTCTATTTCTGCAGGCAAAAGACACTGGAGAGGTAAGGAAGGTTGTTTTTTATTTTATATCTTTTTTACGTCTTCTTTCTACAACCTTTTCCCTTTTTTACAGTAAGAAGACCAGGACTACTTAAGAAGAAAATAAACAATTTTTTCCTTAATAAAATATTTTTTGTGGGAACCTAGGGTGCTTTTCTTTCAGTGAGGTTTTTTAAACCTTGTGTGTTTTTTTTTTTATTTTAAACTTATTGTTGGCATATTAGCCTCACCTGTCTGATAAACAATGTCCACTATTAAGCAGGGACTAAGAGTTAGCTCATAATCTAGTCAATGGATATATCTAGATATACAATTCTATGTGATTTACGAGGATAGAATCATACAAATTGTATGATTCATCTAAGCAAAATTGATTATGGTTTAACCTTAATAGTGTTGCTCGCGAATATTCGCGAATTCGCGAATATTCGCGAATATAGCGCTATATATTCGTAATTACGAATATTCGTTTTTTTTTTTTTTTCTTCACAGTACACATCACAGTGATCATCCCTCTCTGCTTCCAGCTTATGTGGTGTAAGAAGGCTCTAATACTACTGTGTGAGACTGGTGTGCACATTTTCGCATATGCGAAAATTTGCATATGCTAATTTTCGTATATGCGAATTTTCGCCTATGCTAATTTTTATATATGCAAATTTTCGTGTGTTAATTTTCGCACACGCGAATATTCGCATGTGCGTAAATAAAACGGGAATATTACGAATATGCGAATATTCGCGAATATGACGCATATTCGTCCATATATTCGCGAATATTCGCAAATTCGAATATGGCCTATGCCATTTTTTTTTTTCTATCAACACTAAACCTTAACACTGTCAGGTACATATTTTTTATTTTATTTTTTTGCACTTTTGCACCACAGACACGTTTGCACCCAAAAGTTTTACTGCTCATTGGACATAATCCCTATAGAGTGCCATGGGGTCAAGACTATCCTCATACATGCAAACCCTCATAAAAAGTGATGATGCAACTAGGAAGGTACCCAGGGTCCAGCTATAGTCCTCAAGCTACTTTGACCCTATTGACTCTATTTAAAGTACTACAACTCCCATCTGACCATACACAATATTACATGTGTGTACTGCAACAGAGTCTGCACAGCAACAGACTTTTCTTGAGTGGTAGGGAGTCATAAAAGTTGCCTTTCTTCAGGGGATATGTTCAACATATACAATTCTGTACACCCTGTCACGATGCCGGCTGGCAGGTAGTGGATCCTCTGTGCCAGAGAGGGATTGGCGTGGACCGTGCTAGTGGATCGGTTCTAAGTCACTACTGGTTTTCACCAGAGCCCGCCGCAAAGCGGGATGGTCTTGCTGCGGCGGTAGTGACCAGGTCGTATCCACTAGCAACGGCTCAACCTCTCTGACTGCTGAAGATTGGCGCGGTACAAGGGAGTAGACAGAAGCAAGGTCGGACGTAGCAGAAGGTCGGGGCAGGCAGCAAGGATCGTAGTCAGGGGCAACGGCAGGAGGTCTGGAACACAGGCTAGGAACACACAAGGAAACGCTTTCACTGGCACAATGGCAACAAGATCCGGCGAGGGAGTGCAGGGGAAGTGAGGTATAAATAAGGAGTGCACAGGTGAACACACTAATTAGAACCACTGCGCCAATCAGCGGCGCAGTGGCCCTTTAAATCGCAAAGACCCGGCGCGCGCGCGCCCTAGGGAGCGGGGCCGCGCGCGCCGGGACAGGACCGACGGAGAGCGAGTCAGGTACGGGAGCCGGGGTGCGCATCGCGAGCGGGCGCCACCCGCATCGCGAATCGCATCCCGGCTGGAGGCGGTATCGCAGCGCCCCGGGTCAGTGGATCTGACCGGAGCGCTGCAGTGACGAGAGTGTAGCGAGCGCTCCGGGGAGGAGCGGGGACCCGGAGCGCTCGGCGTAACAGTACCCCCCCCCTTGGGTCTCCCCCTCTTCTTAGAGCCTGAGAACCTGAGGAGCAGACTTTTGTCTAGAATATTGTCCTCAGGTTCCCAGGATCTCTCTTCTGGACCACAACCCTCCCAATCAACTAAAAAAAAAGTTTTCCCTCTGACCTTCTTGGATGCCAGAATCTCTTTGACGGAGAAGATGTCCGAGGAGCCGGAAACAGGAGTGGGGGAAACAAGTTTGGGAGAGAAACGGTTGATGATAAGTGGTTTAAGAAGAGAAACGTGAAAGGCATTAGGAATACGAAGAGAAGGAGGAAGAAGAAGTTTGTAAGAGACAGGATTAATCTGGCACAAAATTTTGAAAGGACCAAGATAGCGTGGTCCCAACTTGTAGCTAGGGACACGGAAGCGGACATATTTAGCGGAGAGCCATACCTTGTCTCCAGGAGAAAAAATGGGAGGAGCTCTTCTTTTCTTATCAGCAAACTTCTTCATGCGTGATGAAGCCTGTAAGAGAGAATTTTGGGTCTCTCTCCATATGGTGGAAAGATCACGAGAAATTTCATCCACAGCGGGCAGACCAGAGGGCAAGGGGGTAGGGAGGGGAGGAAGAGGGTGACGGCCGTACACCACGAAAAATGGGGATTTGGAGGAAGATTCAGAGACTCTGAAGTTATACGAGAATTCGGCCCATGGTAGAAGATCTGCCCAATCATCCTGGCGGGAGGAAACAAAATGTCGTAAATAATCACCCAAGACCTGGTTAATTCTTTCTACTTGTCCATTGGATTGAGGATGATATGCAGAAGAAAAGTTTAATTTAATCTTGAGTTGTTTACAGAGAGCCCTCCAGAATTTTGACACGAATTGGACGCCTCTATCCGAGACGATCTGCGTGGGCAACCCGTGAAGATGAAAAATGTGTACAAAAAATTGTTTAGCCAACTGAGGTGCTGAAGGAAGACCAGGAAGAGGGATGAAATGTGCCATTTTGGAGAATCGATCAACGACCACCCAAACCACAGTGTTGCCACGGGATGGGGGTAAGTCTGTAATAAAATCCATACCAATCAGAGACCAAGGCTGTTCGGGGACAGGCAGAGGATGAAGAAAACCAGCGGGCTTCTGGCGAGGAGTCTTATCCCGGGCACAGACAGTGCAGGCTCGCACAAAGTCCACGACATCCGTCTCCAGAGTCGGCCACCAATAGAAGCGAGAGATGAGTTGCACAGATTTCTTGATGCCTGCATGACCTGCGAGATGGGAGGAGTGACCCCATTTGAGGATTCCGAGGCGTTGGCGTGGAGAGACGAAGGTCTTTCCTGGAGGAGTTTGCCTGATGGAGGCTGGAGAAGTGGAAATCAGGCAGTCAGGAGGAATGATGTGTTGCGGAGAGAGTTCAACTTCCGAGGCATCCGAGGAACGAGAGAGAGCATCGGCCCTAATGTTCTTATCGGCAGGCCGAAAGTGAATTTCAAAATTAAATCGGGCAAAGAACAGAGACCACCTGGCCTGGCGAGGATTCAGCCGTTGGGCAGACTGGAGATAGGAGAGGTTCTTGTGATCGGTGTAAATAATAACTGGAAATCTTGATCCCTCCAGCAGATGCCTCCATTCCTCAAGTGCTAATTTAATGGCTAGAAGCTCTCGATCCCCGATGGAGTAGTTCCTCTCCGCCGGAGAGAAGGTCCTAGAAAAAAAACCACAAGTAACAGCATGCCCGGAAGAATTTTTTTGTAGAAGGACCGCTCCAGCTCCTACAGAGGAGGCATCAACCTCCAATAGGAAGGGTTTAGATGGGTCAGGTCTGGAGAGCACGGGAGCCGAAGAAAAGGCAGACTTGAGCCGTTTAAAGGCGTCTTCCGCTTGAGGAGGCCAAGACTTGGGATTGGCATTTTTTTTGGTTAAAGCCACGATAGGAGCCACAACGGTAGAAAAATGTGGAATAAATTGCCTGTAATAATTGGCGAACCCCAAAAAACGTTGGATAGCACAGAGTCCGGAGGGGCGTGGCCAATCTAAGACGGCAGAGAGTTTGTCTGGATCCATTTGTAGTCCCTGGCCAGAGACCAAGTATCCTAGGAAAGGAAGAGATTGGCATTCAAACAGACATTTCTCTATCTTGGCATAAAGTTGATTGTCACGAAGTCTCTGAAGAACCATACGGACATGCTGGCGGTGTTCTTCTAGATTGGCAGAAAAAATCAGGATATCGTCCAGATATACAACAACACAGGAGTATAAGAGATCACGAAAAATTTCATTAACAAAGTCTTGGAAGACGGCAGGGGCGTTGCACAGGCCAAAGGGCATGACCAGATACTCAAAGTGTCCATCTCTAGTGTTAAATGCCGTTTTCCATTCATCCCCCTCTCTGATGCGGATGAGATTATAAGCACCTCTTAAGTCCAGTTTGGTAAAGATGTGGGCACCTTGGAGGCGATCAAAGAGTTCAGAGATGAGAGGTAGGGGGTAGCGGTTCTTTACCGTGATTTTATTAAGACCGCGGAAGTCAATGCAAGGACGTAGAGAGCCATCTTTTTTGGACACAAAGAAAAATCCGGCTCCGGCAGGAGAGGAGGATTTACGGATAAAGCCCTTTTTTAAATTTTCCTGGATGTACTCAGACATAGCAAGAGTCTCTGGGGCGGACAGAGGATAAATTCTGCCCCGGGGTGGAGTAGTGCCCGGGAGGAGGTCAATGGGACAATCATAAGGCCTGTGAGGAGGTAGAGTCTCAGCTTGTTTTTTGCAAAAAACATCCGCAAAGTCCATATAGGCCTTAGGGAGACCGGTTACAGGGGGAACCACAGAGTCACGGCAAGGGGTACTGGGAACCGGTTTTAGGCAGTCCTTGAAACAAGAGGGCCCCCAACTCTTGATCTCCCCAGTGGACCAATCCAGGGTTGGGGAATGGAGTTGAAGCCAGGGTAGTCCAAGGAGAATTTCGGAAGTGCAATTGGGGAGGACCAAAAATTCAATCTTCTCGTGATGAGGTCCGATGCACATTAGAAGGGGCTCCGTGCGGAAACGTATGGTACAGTCCAATCTTTCATTGTTTACACAATTGATGTAGAGGGGTCTGGCGAGACTGGTCACCGGGATGTTGAACCTGTTGACGAGAGAGGCCAAAATAAAATTTCCTGCAGATCCGGAATCCAAGAAGGCCATAGTAGAGAAGGAGAAGGCAGAGGCAGATATCCGCACAGGCACAGTAAGACGTGGAGAAGCAGAGTAGACATCAAGGACTGTCTCACCTTTGTGCGGAGTCAGCGTACGTCTTTCCAGGCGGGAAGGACGGATAGGACAATCCTTCAGGAAGTGTTCGGTACTGGCACAGTACAGGCAGAGATTCTCCATGCGGCGTCGTGTCCTCTCTTGAGGTGTCAGGCGAGACCGGTCGACCTGCATAGCCTTCACGGCGGGAGGCACAGGAACGGATTGCAGGGGAGCAGAGGAGAGAGGAGCCGGGGAGAAAAAACGCCTCGTGCGAACAAAGTCTATATCCTGGCGGAGATCCTGACGCCTTTCGGAAAAACGCATGTCAATGCGAGTGGCTAGATGAATGAGTTCATGTAGGTTAGCAGGGATTTCTCGTTCGGCCAGAACATCTTTAATGTTGCTGGATAGGCCTTTTTTAAAGGTCGCGCAGAGGGCCTCATTATTCCAGGATAGTTCTGAAGCAAGAGTACGGAATTGTACGGCGTACTCGCCAACGGAAGAATTACCCTGGACCAGGTTCAACAGGGCAGTCTCAGCAGAAGAGGCTCGGGCAGGTTCCTCAAAGACACTTCGAATTTCCGAGAAGAACGAGTGTATAGAGGCAGTGACGGGGTCATTGCGGTCCCAGAGCGGTGTGGCCCATGACAGAGCTTTTCCAGACAGAAGGCTGACTACGAAAGCCACCTTAGACCTTTCAGTAGGAAACTGGTCCGACATCATCTCCAAGTGCAGGGAACATTGGGAAAGAAAGCCACGGCAGAATTTAGAGTCCCCATCAAATTTATCCGGCAAGGATAGTCGTAGACCAGAAGCGGCCACTCGCTGCGGAGGAGGTGCAGGAGCTGGCGGAGGAGATGATTGCTGAAGCTGTGGTAGTAGCTGCTGTAGCATCACGGTCAGTTGAGACAGCTGTTGGCCTTGTTGCGCTATCTGTTGTGACTGCTGGGCGACCACCGTGGTGAGGTCGGCGACAACTGGCAGAGGAACTTCAGCGGGATCCATGGCCGGATCTACTGTCACGATGCCGGCTGGCAGGTAGTGGATCCTCTGTGCCAGAGAGGGATTGCCGTGGACCGTGCTAGTGGATCGGTTCTAAGTCACTACTGGTTTTCACCAGAGCCCGCCGCAAAGCGGGATGGTCTTGCTGCGGCGGTAGTGACCAGGTCGTATCCACTAGCAACGGCTCAACCTCTCTGACTGCTGAAGATTGGCGCGGTACAAGGGAGTAGACAGAAGCAAGGTCGGACGTAGCAGAAGGTCGGGGCAGGCAGCAAGGATCGTAGTCAGGGGCAACGGCAGGAGGTCTGGAACACAGGCTAGGAACACACAAGGAAACGCTTTCACTGGCACAATGGCAACAAGATCCGGCGAGGGAGTGCAGGGGAAGTGAGGTATAAATAAGGAGTGCACAGGTGAACACACTAATTAGAACCACTGCGCCAATCAGCGGCGCAGTGGCCCTTTAAATCGCAAAGACCCGGCGCACGCACGCCCTAGGGAGCGGGGCCGCGCGCGCCGGGACAGGACCGACGGAGAGCGAGTCAGGTACGGGAGCCGGGGTGCGCATCGCGAGCGGGCGCCACCCGCATCGCGAATCGCATCCCGGCTGGAGGCGGTATCGCAGCGCCCCGGGTCAGTGGATCTGACCGGAGCGCTGCAGTGACGAGAGTGTAGCGAGCGCTCCGGGGAGGAGCGGGGACCCGGAGCGCTCGGCGTAACACACCTGTCAGGTCCATTAATTTTTATTGAAAGAACAAAGTCTACTAGTGACTTGTAATGGTCCTTTGTAGTGACTTGTAATGGTACACCATTTTTTTTATTTGATTGCAAAGCTAATGGAATTGAACCATAAGTGATAGCCTTTACCCCCCCCCCCCCCACCATAAACATCATTGAGCCTTGGGTACCAGTGAAACTGTCTTTGGTTCACTGGTTGTCCTTTATGAAGTAGCCACTACATACCCTAATGTGGTAGCCAAGTTAGTAATAACTTATCACTTCGTGACACCAGGGCACCATTATCCTATACACGGCCCGAGGTTGGAGATAGCTTCTCCTGGACCAGACGCCAGAAGTAAATGAACACACTGACGTCAGGTTAGGATAACAGCATAATAATATACTAAGCACACCAACGTCAGGTTAGGATAACAGTATAATAATATACTCAGCAGGGTAGGTAGAGTTCAGTCGAGGTATTGTAGCCTTCTCCGCAGGGGCATGAACTTCTAGTGTACAGGTGATCCTTGCACATCACACCTTAACCACACTGTGGCTCAGCAGTAACTGCTCTTAGACTGAGGCAACTCCTCCCCCCCTACACTATTTGGGTGAGAATTTAGGGGTTCCTAGTGGCAGGCAGGGTCACATAGGATTTACACTGCTCTCTCTTAAGGGTAAAGTAACACATGAATAACATATATACAGATAACAGCAATAGAAGTAATTAGAAAAATATATTACTTTTCAATAAAGTGCAAACATAATTGATAGAACAATAAGCCCTTTGGTAGGCCCAACACCTTGTGCTTCAACGCTGCCTGAAGCAGTCCGAAGCCACAGGACAGCCATTGGTGCTGGGACACACAATAAGACCTGCTTTTAAAAAGGAACTCTGATCCAGTTATATAGCTGCCCCATTTTGCACTTAGTCAAAGTCACTCAGGTTCTTAGGGTCACTTAGATGCCTAAATGCACAAAGGGGAGAGATTTGCTGCAACTTCCAACTTTGCAATTGTTGAGGTAATCAGATGTGGAAAAGGGTGTATGTGTATATAAACCTGATGCTGTACACGTGTTCCCACTGGGCTACCAATCTACCAGAGTATGCACACTATTTTATGGTCTAATCACTTATTGTCAATCAGCCAAATTCACAACATGTCCAAAGCTCCCAGGTCAGGTCATCAAGTTCATATGCTCTGCTATTGATTTTGTAGGTGGTAAAATCTTTCATGAACCTAAGATGACACTGTTATTGTGTATTTAAGGGTAAAAAGTGCAGGTTCATCCAGTTCAATCGCTGGCTTTAGAAAATTCCATAAATTTTGAATACCTAGTAAATCCTTATATGACCTGTTTAGCATTCCTACCAGATTTCACCTTGTATTTATCTTCCTTCATCGTAGTAAAGATTATCTGGCATTGTGGCTACATTTTCTTCAACTTTTCCCTATTTGATAATAAATAATGTTTTTCATGGCAAAAAGATATTGAAATATCAAGAAAATAAAGACCATGGGGGTCATATTCAAGACTCTTTACATCAAAACTTTTGCCTTTCAGATATTCAAAGTGTTTACACTAGTCACACCAGACCCTATGGCATAGCATTGATCTGTGTATGCAATTCAAGGATTGCATGTAATAGTTCCATATGTGGACAAAAAAAAAGTGTAAAAAAAAAGTGTAAAAACAAAAGTTATTAAATGTGATTTAACCCCTTCCCTAATAAAAGTTTTAATCACCCCCTCTTTTCCGATAAAAAAAATTTAAACAAAAATAAAAATAAACATGTGTGGTATCACCACATGCATAAATGTCCGAACTATAAAAAATATTATGTTAATTAAACCGGACAGTCAATTGCGTACACGTAAAATAATTCAAAAGTCCAAAATTGCTTATTTTTGGTCACTTTGTATACCCTAAAAAAATGTGTATACCCTAAAAAAATTAAAATTTTACACATACTAATTTTGGTTCATGTAGTTATAATTTTTTTAAAGTATTAAATAAAATAAAACCTATATACATTAGGTATCCTTGTATCCATACGGACCTACAGAATAAAGATATGGTGTAATTTTTACCGAAAAGTGCACTACATAGAATCCAAATTTTTCCAATTTTGTCCCACAAATTTTTTTTTTCTGGGTTTGCTGTAAATTTTGTAGTGAAATGATTGATGTAATTACAAATTAAAATTGGTGGCACAAAAAATAAGCCCTCATATAAGTCTGAAGGTGCCAAACTGAAAGTGTTATTATTTTTAGAAGGTGATGATGAAAAATCGAAAGTACAAAAACGGAAAAACCCTGCTTCCTTAAGGGATTGAGGTAGCTTAGTATATTTGTTTTAAATTTTCATGCTACCTTGAGCTGAACACAAACATTTAGTGGGTTCAAAAACACAATTTAAGCAGTATGTCTGAACTTGTGCACCCAAGGAATTCAGGAAGGTATTGCGAAGGCCCTGCTGTCATGGTGGAATGACCATGTAAAAGGGGTCAAACATGGTCACTAGGGCAGGATAAGAAGAATTTTATGAAAGCAGGTCATGGAGGAAACAATAAAAGGTTCAATAGAATTTTAAGCATATTCTTGATTAAGCATACCCCTTGATTGTGGTTATAAAGATGTTTTGGTGATTTTCCAAAATTAATTTGTGTAAATGTTGTTACGTGTTACTAAATGGACTGCTGTGTCCCTTTCACCAATACTTAGTTTTTTTCCGTTATTTGAGGAGTACTGTTTGTAGGAGAGGCAATCTCTAACTATACTATTTTAGTAAGTACCTTTTATGTAGTAAAGTTTTTGTATCTGACAGTGCCCTTTTAACTTGTAACCCTACAGTGTTCTAGAGAGAGGCAAAAAAAACATTCCTTTCTGACTTTAAATCAGAAAAAATACTTAGCTCAATGGCAAATCAAGTACATACATTCTAGTATTAATATTTTGACAAAACCTCTAGTATTTTATTAATGAATCGACCATTACAACATTTTGGGTTAAAAGTCTCATAGTTCTCACAGCTCTTACAGTAAAGAATCCTCATCCATGATTATGTGGAAACTGTCTTTCATCTAGATGCAGAGGATGCCCCTTTCATGGTTTTCAGCCTTGATATAAACAGATCATAAGACTCATCTCTGTACTATCCATTAATATATTTGAATGTGTGTAAATTGTAACTAGATTTTATTCCAAACTGGATAACCAAAACTTTGATAATATTTCTTGGTACTATAATTAATTAATTTCTCTTATTTATGAATAGTGTATGACTATTTAAAAGACTTTAGTGTTAGAACCATTTCAAGCTCGCACAAGTCATTTGGACTTTGAATGCTTCCATGTCTTCTTCCATAGCAATTCTTTGACAGATTTAAGAAAAGAACATTAGGCTTCACAAGGGCACACCTGTTCATTTACTCCCAATTAACATAGGCGGGTATGGAAAATCTCACGTGTACCTGCATGATATCAGTGTGTGCAGCCTCATGTAAATGTTGTTAGCCAACCATAAAACTATACAAATCATCCTAAACTAGGAACCCATAGACTTATCCCAACATGTTTAAGACAAATATGTGTACATATAAAAACTCGCAATGTGGAAAGGATTCTGATGTCATTATGTACAGTACAACATAAATCACTGGCTTTATTCTACTTGCCAACTTAGTGCCAGTTATTTTAACCAGTTTGAGAGAAGAAATTGCCCTACGGTTAGTCTGGCATGTGTAGATACTATCATTATTCTTGGAGGTCAGTCAAACTAAGACTGGTGCTCATTGAATATGTGATATTAGTGAGAAGCAAACGAGGGCACATGCCTATATTGTAACTCTGTTATGTAAAATGGAGGACAAGTGAGGACAGTATAGGACTGTGCAGATACAGACTTAGTGCTGTCGGAGGCCTGTAGAGTATGGATGAGCCCCTGATCCAAGAGCATAAAATGTGTCTTTACTTGGCCACTGTCAGACCACACAAGAAAGGAAAAGATCCAAAACATCAAGCTTTTGAGTTTTTTTTTTTTGATTCATTGGTTACAATGTGTTTTGTACACGAACAATAACATTAAGTTAATATGTTTAGAGTTCAGTAGAAAAGCACTTTGAATCATAAAATATTTGTGCATGAAACATTGAGGGTTAGTGTACGAGTTGTGGAAATTCAGAGCAGATTTTACCAAACCTTCTGCACATGCTGTGCAATTGTCATAATCACCATCTTTGCTCAGCGCAGAGCTGGATGTCCCACTACTGACAGCCCTGCTAACCTATTGGGAGGTGGAGGCGCAGGCCCAATTATCCAGGGCTAAATCACACCTGTGATTGTGACCTGACCTCTGCCCTTAACTGGACCCTAACTACTGACTTTGTACTTCGCCACTCTCTAGGTTTGACCCATTTCCTGACTTTGCTTCTGATTTTGTATTATATGTTTGGACTCTCTGCCTTGTTCCTGGTTAAAATGTTGCTGAGTTTGTACCCATATGTTGCTGACCTGGCCTATCTGACTCCCCTTATGGCCTGTGCACTCATTCCAGTGCAGGGACTGTAACCTAGTTGGGGTCTGTCATTTAGGAGGCATCATCCTATCAGGTGGGGACAGTGATGTGGGGATATGCACTAGACTTACCTGTTCCTTACCCTGGATGTGACAGAAATATTTAATTGTTGCCCCAAGATGCAGATTTTATAATTCACTGAATATCAATATTTGCTCAGGTTTTTCACCCCAGATTTAACCCCTTTTTTATGGAGAGAGTAAATTTTTTTTTCAAATGTACTGCAGTATCTCCCAATGTAACAGGGTTGCCAACCATCTGTAAAATCCTGGACAGAGTGTAAAAATGATACTAAAAATACACAAAAATTGCAGCACACTCCATAACCCACATTCTACACGTTCTCAAATCCTTGAACCCTTAGGGACCATCAAAATATCCAATAAACACAAAAGACAGCAATTGCCAGGGCTCCATTAGCAGATAAAAAAAAAAAATCCTCCATTAGAAAAAATTTTAAATTATGTTTATAAAGTATTTGAACAAGACCTTGTAAGAGGCTAAAACATTTAGAATTTTTCGAGTGGATAAATGGAGCCCAGATGGATGCTGGGATTTTTTCCCGCTGTTGGTTTTCCAATATTTCCTTAACGATGTTGGCTTTCTGTGTCACTTGATCTTTAGTAGGCTATAACATATGCAGAGATGTGTTTGCTATGTGTGCACATTAACAGCCTGCACTCTATTGTAATGTCACAGTAGAAAATGTCTTACATAAATAAAATAATTGTGTATATTTATAGGTTGTATCCCTATTGTACTGTCACAATAGAACTCATCATATACATGCAGAATAATTGCGTATATTTATAGGCTTCATTCTCTTACACTATCAATAGATCTCACCATGTATAAATAAAACAAACATCTATATTTATTGGCTGCTCTCTGGTGTAATTGCACAATGTGGAGAATCTACAGTTAGTCATAAACACCACCTGTCTCTATTAAAATAAACCTGAACAATCTGGCATCGCAGAATAGTCTTTGGTCATTTTAGCCTCTGTTCAGCATTTTAAAATGCCTGTAAAAAAAAAAAAAAGACCATTGCGTTTCAAGTATTTTTATCAATTGTTTTAGAAGACATTTTATATGGTAATTAATTATCAAGAACCTGTTTTGGATGCTGAGATTTTTCATTTTTTGGGTTTTCAGTTTTTCCTCATCGCCTTTTAATAGCCATAATTCTTTCCATTTTCACCTACAGGGCAATATGATGGCTTGTTTTATGCTAGACCAATTGTCATTTTTAATGACATCATTCATTTTACCTCAAAATCTATGAGGAAGCAAAAAATAAATAAATTTATTTGTGGGACAAAATTGAAAACTAAAACACAATTTTGCATGCAGTGCACTTCATGTCATGATCACGTCGTGACATAACAGGAAAGTAGTGTGCCCTAACTTTCCCTAAAGATGATTTCCCTGCCTGCTAAAAGAGTAGCTCCCGCCATCCTTTTTTTTATTTCTGTCCCTGCCTATTGCCCATCTATCCCTAACACCCTCCCTGCCTTAAAAAAAATTTTCTGCTACATTAAAAATGCCTTTTTGTCTGCCTGGTATTGTGGTCACTTACCAGGCAGACTTCCCCAGCAGGCACAACGTCACTGATGCCTGCTGGGGGGCCGACTTCCTCCCTTAGTTCACCTATACAGCATGCCTCCAGCTGTTTCACCACTACAACTCCCAGCTTGCCCTGACATCTATTGGCTGTCAGGGCATGCGGGGAGTTGCAGTGGTGAAAAAGTTGGAGGCACCCTGTGTTGAAAATAATAAGTTAGGCCCATGGCCGCGGCGCTACCCTGTTCCCTCCCCCGTTCCCTCCCCCTCCTCCATGTTGAAAACCTCGAACCCCACTCCCCCCCTGTGGAAAACCCCACTTTCCCCATGTTGAGAACCCCGCTCTCCCCCAACCCCCGTGTTGAAAACTCTGATCCCCGCTCTCCCCCAACCCCATGTTGAAAACCCTGAACCCTGCTCTCCCCAACCCCCGTGTTGAAAACTCTGAACCCGCTCTCCCCAAGACATACCCTAGTGCAGAGTCCTGAGGCAGCAGCAGCGTGTAAATGCCGGGAGGCATGGCCAGGGAGCCAATGCGCTCTCAGCACTTGCTCCCGCCTGTCTGATTGACAGGCAGGGAGCGAGCGCAGGCTGAATGAATTACACCGATTGCCGAGACGGCATCGGTCCAAATTCAAGCGTGACGTCACTCCAGCCTGCAGCGGGCCACAAGGAGGGAGACCCCTAGTGGCCGGTTTTCAAAATGAAAATAAACTATTTTAATTTAAAAAAAAAAATTTAATGGATCTATATTAGAGATATATTGTAGTACATAAGTACTACAACATATCATAAAAAAAGTTTGGTGACAGTGCCCATTTAAGCGATTCACCATAAGCAGTGAATCAAGACTTTGAGCTGGTCCACACACTGCGATAATGTGCAGGGGCATCAGAGTCAATATAACTGTACAAGGTCGGGATACACACTAAGAGCACAAAGAGTTAAAATAACCAACAAACCGGACTAAGGACCTAATACACAGCAGGAATGCTAAATAGCAACAAACAAAAACATTAGGGCAACATATAATATACTGTAAGGACAAGAGGGCACTCCCTCCGTTTGGAGAAGAAAAGGTTTAGTCTCAAGGGGCGACACGCCTTCTTTACCATAAGAACTGTGAATTTATGAAACAGTCTACCTCAGGAACTAGTTACAGCAGGAACAATTAATACATTTAAAACAGGGTTAGATACATTCCTGGAACAAAATAACATTAATGCTTATGCAGAAATATAAAATCCCATCCCTTCCCCAATATCCCACCACACCCCTACCCTTCAATTCCCTGGTTGAACTTGATGGACGTATGTCTTTTTTCGACCGTACTAACTATGTAACTATGTAACTACTGACAATCAGTTCAGGAACCAGAGACAAGATAAACGGTAGACATAATAATACGGGCAAGACTGGATAACAGAATAAATATAATACAGCTAAACAGGACCAAGATATGCAGGGGATGAACAAGTTAACTGATAGTCAGACACCTTACAGGTCAGGATTACTAGAACACAATTCACATATTGATAGATACAAGAAAAACTTCAAAAGTCAAACTCCATAACATGCAGGAATATGGGCCAAGATACTAAACAGGAATACTAAATATGGAACATTGGACTGAGAAATGAATTAGTCTAAACAGACTCCAAGAACTAAACAGGAAACACTAACAGGACTGACTACAAGAACTAAACAGGTCAGATAACAGAATACAATCTGAACACGTGTCCAACCAAGGTACACTAAATATATACAAAGCATAACACTAAAACCCCAAGTAAAGTACAAACATAACAAGAAGCCATGGCTGAACTCAGGTTACATGTGACAGACACAGACTAGGGTGCTATGTGAAACATAGTACAAATTAGCAGCCAGGAATACAAGCAGAGCTGGGGTCTAAATTAATCCCACTCGACAGCCTATTGGCTGTAAATATTAACACTATCCTGACCAAAGCACACACCATGCAAAAACTGGTCATGCATGAAAAGCAGGTGCAAATACACACCAACACAGAAAAACATGGAATACAGACATTATCTTTATTCCATAGGTCAATACTATTAAAATGAAACTCAATTTATATAGGTTTTGTTATAAAATCTTTCAAATAAAAATTACAATGTAATCACAGAAAGTACGTGACTATGCTAACTCATGGCTAGTGCGTGTGTTGATAGACGCGGCATTTATTTGATTCATAGGTGATTCGCTGCCTATCCATTTGCCTTTGTGCTGTCTACTCTATTAGATTTGATGTCAGCGGTTATTAGCTCAGTCTATAGATGCTATTTATTCTCCTAATTAATTAGTTTAGTTTGTACAGAAAGCATTTACTTGACTCGCTCTATGCACAGCATATTTACTTAAACGCATTTGCAATTCATAGTTTTACAGTGCTGACGCTGACATTTCTCCTGCATACACTTTGCCTGTACATAATATTCTGTTCAGCCCTGCAATCTCTACATCACCCACCCTCTTGTCTTTAATAAACATCACCTCTAGCTTAGCAGCATAAGTTATTAATATGTATGTAGGATATACGGGCGCCAGCTTACTTGTGCACCCGAAAAGAGATGGAAAGACCCCTAGTTTGGTGTATGCTGCTATTGGACTAGTGGTTTCTCTATATACCACTCACAAATAGACAATTAAAAAACTTTTATATAGTCCACAGCGCAAAGTGGGGGAGAGTGAGGGTATAGACATTGTGACAGAATCAATGGTATGAAGAGGTTAAAGCAATCAAGCTTAGAAGTCATAAGTGTAGAAGGTCACTGGTTATGTGTAAACAACAACTATCCTGAATGTGGATAGTGTTCCCAGATGGAGGATATAGTACCTGCTATTGATGTATCATCAGATGAAGAAATGGAATCCAATGTTGATTTTGCAGTTCTAAGTCCTCTATTTGGGCAGCACACTTTGTGTGGGACACAACCCTGGCCGATGGTGTCTCGATCAAGCAGCGCTGTTCAAAAATCGCTCTCCGGTATGTGATGTCACTGTGGAAGGCTACGAGGGTCAAAATTACTCAATTTTTATTACAGCAGGAGGAACAGTCAGGGAATGATTACAGCAGCTTCAATGTTCTGCTGTGTCAATGTTCTGCTGTGTTGAGCAATGTTCTGCAGCAACCTTTGGCTAGCCACTACTTGTTTCTCAGCAGACATCAAAAGCTCAGCTGATGCTAACGAGCATGCTTCTTGTTTCCCAGGCTCAGCCAGCCGCTTCCCTGATGGGCCCTGGCTATTTAATCTGCAACAGTACAGTGTGTCTCTGTCTTTAAGCGGTCTCTGAATTCCAAAAGTGCTCCTGACTGTAATTCCATGCATGACCCTGGTCTGGCCAACATCCACTCTGATTCCTGTTCTTGGTTCCGACTTCTAACTACATTGCTTCCAATATCCTAACTACAGATGGTCGAATTTTTCAAAAATTAATCCAAAAATGTGTAAAAACGCAAAAGAAAAAACGCAGCATATGAACACTCATCTAGGGTAACAACATAAACATTTTTTTTATCAATACGGGGCAAGGACTGCAAAATGTATATTCAAAATAAAAGGTAGATAATAATGAAATCACAAAAAGGGTGTGTAAAAATTTTTTTTTATATGTTGTTACCCTAGAGGAGTGTTCATATGCTGCGTTTTTTCTTTTGCGTTTTTACACATTTTTGGATCCTCCACTCTTTATGCTTGTGCAGTCCCATGCATACTTACGACTGCCCCCCCCCCCCTTTTTTTGTCATATATATTCTTCTTCTATTTATGGGTTCCTATCCAGATAAAATTGCTTCTTTATTCAGTTTTTTTGATTCCCTTGTGAATATACCCACCGGGGAATTATTTTCTGCCATGGGTGTGACCTTTTTGAGCCATATGATACGTCTATTCACACTAGTTGTATTTTAAAGGTTTATTGTGAACATATTGTTTTCTATACCACTCATATTTTTATAATTATATTTATCTGCATTTATGTTATTTATATGCCCTTTGTATATATTTTTATTTTTATTGTATGTATACTTATGCATATATTATCATGTGGTAGCATTCAAAAGTTTGTAAATGGTTAATTGTTGGGGGTATATATACCTGCCACTAGCCTCATTTTGTCATGCCTGAAGAATCTGCGCATGCGCAGCGAAACGCGTTGCATTCAATAAATCCCTTGATTTTATCCTGCTTTCTGACGGTTCCTTTCTGCGCCGGACAAAACTCCTGTCTTTATGGTCATTTCATCCTCGTTTCTACTCTACTAAGGAGGGCTGCAGTGGACCGACTTATACACTTCACGCTAAACCTTGTTGTGTGTGGGCGCACAACCAACTTTGGTGAGCGGTTTGGGATCACTTCCCTTCCCCCCACTCACAAGATCTGCTGATCCCGCACATGAGGCGCCTCCTTCCCTCTCTCTAAAGACCATAGGGTGGCACAATGATAGAGCCTGGAGGTGGCAGCAGCATGACGAGACCATAGGGTGGCACAATGACAGAGCCTGGAGGTGGCAGCAGCATGAGGAGAGGTGGCACATTTGGCTCCATACTTCCCACTGCTGCCACCATGCTACCACCTTGTTAGCTAAGCTGCTGCCTCACAGGCAACCTGCCACCCTCTTCTCCTGATGATGAAGCCCCTTGTGAACCCAGCTCGCAAGTGCGATCGGCTTCATCATCATCGAGTTGTGTCTGGAGTTGTGTCTGCACGTGACTGATGTCATCCTCAAGTTTCTCAACGGTGTCTGTTTCAGGAGCCGCAAACCTGGGTGCGCCATCACGGATGTGGTCCGGGAGTGGAGCCTAGTCCGGTCTCAGGCACGCCCTTTGGAACAGCTGATTGGAGCAGGACGGGCATGACATATGCAAGGTTTGTTGTGATTGCAAGTATATAGGATTCCTATTGGCATGACAGGTATCTCATGCGACAAGCATGAGCTGATTGGGTATGACGTCAGACTCAGAGCTTAAAAATCAGAGGGGACACATGTAGCATTCATTCTGCTAGCTGTCATCCTTGAGAAAGCCACACATAGTGGCAAAACATGTAGGATGTTAGCAGTTATATGGTTTTAATTATCCACTGGTTATTTTAATTATCCACTGGTATATAAGAAGTAAAATAAGAGGCATTGCACAACAAGCCTCTAATCAGCATCCAGTGGAAATAGTTGTGGTTTTAATATCCCTCCTTGTTTAATAAATGAATTAAAGGTTACGTTTTATAAGAGAGGGGATAGTGACAAAATAAGTGCCTCATGCCTCTTGTTGTTTAGTGTCTTAGGAGCCTGAATGCTCTCAACACCACCTCCCACGTCACTCTCCTCATCACTACTTGGCCGCCTAGCGGAGGAATCGGCGGATGTCTCCTCCACATCTTGGCTGGGCAGTAGCTGCTGACTGTCCTCTAGTTGATCGTCCTCGCTGTATAGTGAAGCTGAACCCACAGCATAAGATACTTCTGTAGGGGAGGGAACAGCATAGGACAGAGGCAATGGGAGGACAGGGACTGCTCCCGGGCCATGAGGGTTGACTGTTGACTGTGGGTGTCGTATGTCACTTGGGATGAAGTGGATGACCAAGTTAACCAATCAATGATGGCTGCTGGGTTGCTGGTCGAGACATGACTGCTAGCTAACACTGGGAGCTCAGACCTCTCACTGCGACCACGCGCCCCTAGTCTGCTGCAACCTCTGTCTGATGAATTTAGGCCTCTGTCACTCCTCTGTGCACGGCCTGGCACTTCTCTGCCTGACATACTTGTAGAATGCATATATATTAAATTTTTTATAGAGCAATATGCCCCTATATGGCTGCAACAGAAACTTGCAGAACACTCAATGTGTGTATATAGATCCCTGCTTATACACTAAAAGGCCACTAAACGCTTGAAACAGAAACCACATACAACAGCTGAGTGCGTCTATATTTTACTTTTTAAAGAAAAATACGCCCCTATACGGCTGCAACAGAAACCTGCAGAACACTCAATGGCCCTCATTTAGTATTGCAAACCCGACATGTTTTGTCGGGTTGTGCGCCAGATTTTGTCGCATTGCGCCAGAAATTCTGTCTGCGATAGATTTTACGCCAGAATTTGCACCAGAATTGAAAAAACCCCATCTAACTCCCCATTTTTCTAAGAAAAACTGAAAAAAGGGATGTCTCCGAAAAGGGGCGTGTTCCTGACATTTTCACAAAAAAATAACATATTTACTAAGGTTTCCACATGAAATGTGGTGGATTTGAGCTGAGAAAAAACAGACAGATCAGAGCATGTGTAAAAAAACCAAAATGTAGGGAAACCTTAGTAAATACCGTGGAAAATAAATTGTAAGGAATTAAAACCCACAAAGAAACCTACACAACACTTTTAGTAAATAAGGGCCAATGTGTGTGCGTATATATCCCTGCTTTTACACTAACAGGCCACTGTACGCTTTAAACAGTAAACACATATAACAGCAGAGTGCGTCTATATATTACATTTTATAGATAAATACGCCCCTATGCGGCTGCAACAGAAACTTGCGGAACACTCAGTGTGTGTGTATATATCTCTGCTTTTACACTAACAGGCCACTATATGCTTGAAACAGAAGAAAACACATACAACTGTGGAGTGTGTAAATAGAATAATACGCCCAATACGGTTGCACCAGAAATAAGCGTAACAATCTAGTGCGTAAGTCTTTTAGTACTTTTACACTTACTGCCCCCTATAAGCTTTAACCAGAAAAAAACGTAGAACTGCGGAGTGCGCACTATGGTTGCTTGCAGTCTTTGAATGGGGATTGCTCCCAGTTCTGATCTCAATTGGCAGACTCTGAAACAACTTCTTAAAGGGGTTCTCCCTTGCTTATACTGTTTTTTGTTATTATGTTTGTGTGTTATGTGTGTATAAGTATGTGTTTTTTTATGTGTGTTGTGATTATGTATATATGTATTTTCTTACCTTTTGGGAAGATCCGGAAGCTGGCCCCTTTTTCTTCCACTGGCTTGCTGTGCACCTCGGCCTCCGCCATGTTGTGCTCGGTAAGTGGGATGTCGGGGGGTGTGTTCTTGCTTCTGTCCTTCCTATCTTCTGACATCCGTGGCAAATCTTATCTTCCTGTTTCTTCCGTGGCTCAGCGATGAATCTGCAGCCTCTTCCGGTGCATGCGCAGGTAGTTTTTTTTTTTTACCAATAAAGTTTTTTTTTGTCTAATTGACAAACTGTCTGCGCATGCGCGAGTACCCAAGTGCTACGCTAACAGCGTAGCGTACGTCAGGCCTACACTAATAGCATAGCTTCGCGCAAGCGCAGACAGTTTGTCAATTAGACAAAAAAAACTTTATTGGTAAAAAAAATAAATAAAAAATACTTGCGCATGCACTGGAAGAGGCCGCAGATTCGTCGCTGAGCCACTGAAGAAACAGGAAGAAAACATTTGCCTCGGACATCAGAAGATAGGAAGGACAGAAGCAAGAACACACCCCCCGACATCCCACTTACCGAACACAACATGGCGGAGGCCGAGGTGCACAGCAAGCCAGTGGAAGAAAAAGGGGCCAGCTTCCGGATCTTCACAAAAGGTAAGAAAATACATATATACATAATCACAACACACATAAAAAAACACATACTTATACACACATAACACACAAACATAATAACAAAAAACAGTATAAACAAGGGAGAACCACTTTAACTGTCCCCGCCTGCCTGCAGTGATGCCTGAGGTCAATGGATTTCCCCTGTGCTTATCTGTATTGTCAGTAATGCTGATTAGTGACCACACAGTGTCTGCTCTCTTTCTAGCCAGAATGAATGCTGGCTTGAGGTGAATGGATTCGCAGCTGTAAAGATCTGTATTGTCTGTAACAGTGATTAGTGTGCACACACAGTCTCTACTCTCTCAGCAAAACATCTGGGAAATGCCCATCTTCAGCAATGGCTGCCGAATATACAGGGCTGATTGGCTGGCCGGCCGGCAATAGGCTGCAAGCCGCCCTGTGATTCAAGGTGATCTCGCCTAACCGCCTTCCCAGACTTCCTTGCCCCATGTCCTCACACTTGTAGATGCCATTTTGGGCCCCCGGCCAGCACAAAATTTAGTGAATGGAGCGATCCATTACCACAAAGCGCAAGGAAATTCCGATTTGTTCAGAATCAAATTTCGTATGAAATTCAGAAAGAATTCGACTTCGTCAGCTTCGATTTGTCCATCTCTAATCCTAATATTTCCCTATTTTTGAGTATCTGCTTTGATCCTGACCCCTGGCTGTGTTTGACCAAGTCATTGGATTTCTACATTGTTATTTTTGTATTTTTATTATTTTAAAAAAGGTTTGATTTGTACTGCACTCCTCATCTCTCATCTGGTTTTATGGTTCCTGACAGGAGGAGAGTTAACAGGGTGGGAAGACTGATTCGAGATGAAGGAAAGCAATGCATTCTTGGAATTGTAGTACTGAGCAACTGCTAAGACCTACAAAAGAAATGGATTTGGGTGGTTTCAGAACTCGGAAAGACAAGTAAGCAATGTTCTCTGCATCTATGGCATTTTTTTTTAACCTGATATCGGTATATTCTTTAATTGTTTAACTGACCAGAAGTTTAGTTTTAGTTACTGTTTGACAATTTATTTGGATATTGAGAATTTTGAATATTTTGCATCCATTAGTTGTTATCAATATATCCCATTTTGATGAATGTTTAGAGTGAGTACCAATTTTCCACCAATTCAGGCATAAGTTTAGACTTTACATATACTGGAACCAATGACTCAGTTAAAGGGGTACTCCACCCCTGGACAACTTATCCCTTATCCAATGGATAGGCCTCTGGGACCACCACGATCTCCGTGCGCCCCCCTGGTGTTCTGAAAATTTTTGTTGGCTGGGTTTTGGTGGCCGTGGTTGTGACGTCAGGCCACACCCCTCCATTAATGTCTTTGGGAGGGGGCGTGATGAGCTGCCACACCCCCTCCAATAGACACAAACATGTTTAGAATGTCGGGGTGCCGCCCGGGGATCTTGGGGGGGGGGGTTCCAGCGGCTGAACCCCCGCGATCAGATATCTTATCCCTATCCTTTGGAGGGATCTTAACTGACCCCACTTGCAAGGAAGTTTACCCTGACAAAACAGTGTACGAAGACTACTCTGAGCTAGCAGAGATTACAGTATGGGCGCACAGGTTTCCACCTCTACATAAATCCAGCCAGCCTGGAGGCTTAATAACAACTCCCAAAGTTTACATTAAGTAAGTGAAGAGACATTTTTGACAGTTTAATATAAATGTTATTTATTGTAAAAATAATAAAATAGAATAAAATATAAAAAAAATTCTTTAACAGTAGTTACAAAAATACAAACTTCAAATATATATATATATATTAAAATTACATGGTGATATATTACCAGTTTAACTTCTAAAATACAATGTACAGTTATACAAAGAGTTCAGCATTCCTTTCAGTGCATTTCTAATTATTTAAGGATTGATATTCCATTTGCTAGTTATGTTTTTCAGTTGTCTGTCTATTCCACATCTAGAGACATAGAACCTTCTGGGGTTGCTAAACTTAAGATTCTACTTATTTAAAAATACCAATTGATTAAGTAAGATTTGGTGTAATACATTGTTTATTTAGTAAAAATTTTACAGGGGGGCCAAATTACCTAAATAGAGCTCCCTCCCCTTCTCTACTAGGTGGCAATTTGCCTTATAGGCTTTGTTCAGGCCTAGTGGTAGCAGTGTTAGTTTTACCATGATCAATTAATAGGTTGTCTGCTTTGAAATATGTTTTTTGTTAGAAAGGTCATGTGACAATAAGGTGATCATATCGTATTCTGCATGCCGGGATCCCCTGCATCAGTAGTAATCTTAGGGCCAATATAGCAGCATAAGTTTAATTCTCCTTCGCTGGTGAACTAGAGCATTACAGGGCTGTATATGTAAGGCATGGGTATGCAGGTTCTCCACAGTGGGATACTCTCATTGTACTGCTCTGGCTAATAGTTGAATGAGAATTTCTGTATAAATGCTAGATAACCCTTTTAGGGGAGCTTCTTCTATAGAAGTAGTTTTAGCAAATTAAAGATGCTGCTATAGAATAATGATCTCAAGGAATGTTATAATGGCATTTACTTAAAGCGCACCTGTCACCAGGAAAACAGGGGTGTAAAGAAACAAATATTTAGATAAGGCTAGTAATTAGGATTCCAATCATACCTTTTTTTTATGTCCATAGTCCTTTCCAGTACTGAGATATAAACCTTTTTTATTATGGAATTGAGGCTTAAGTGTCCAGGGGTATTCCCCAGCCTGACCAGAGACAGGGGCATAGCTATAGAGGTAGCAGTCGCACTGGGGCCCTGGTGTCTAAGGGGGCCCCAAAGCACATCTTCCCTATAAGAAACTGGTATTATAATTGGCCTATGGGGCCCTGTTGCAGATTTTTCCCAGAAGCTACAAGTTACGCCTCTGGTCAGAGCCCAGGTATGTCCAATCCATGCCCTCTTTATCTACTAGCTGTTAATGAAACATGGTAGGTAGATTCAATTGTGCCAGTAGGTGGTAAAAATGAGAAC
The DNA here is from genome assembly GCF_029499605.1 of Hyla sarda. NCBI lineage: Eukaryota > Metazoa > Chordata > Amphibia > Anura > Hylidae > Hyla > Hyla sarda. The sequence continues at coordinate 216,315,982 of NC_079194.1, forward strand.
ATGGGCTGGATTTGTTGTGCTGGGGAATGCTCTCTGGGCACTTGAGCCTCATTTGCATAATAACAAAATGGCTTATATCTCGGTACTGGATAGGACTATGGAAATAAGACGGTATGCCCAGAACCATTATAGTGCCAGTGTTTTTCTGCTGACAGGTCCATTTTAAAATTTTCTTTGGCACATATGTATTTTATGAACACCATTTAGAAAATGTCCCACACATTACCTCTAATCTAAAAGGCTGGCTAGAAAGGTGCCCCAGAAAGTAGGGGTACTGTGTCACATTGAAAAAATCCACTAGGTGTATGGTGATTATTATAAGGTTATGCTCAATGGGAAATAGAGTGTGCACATAAGCTTGTTTTGGAGGAGACTGTGATTGGCTAATATGAAATAGTATATTCCTTCTGGAGGAGAATTCATTTGTACACATTTCCATATAGGACTTTGCCTCAAATAAAATCTCCATAGAGCAACTGGGTCTCTTCAGTGGAAAACAGTAACCGCCTTTCCTCCCAGAGAGAATTGCTATAAAAGTCATAAATAAGGTTTAAGTAATATACAATAAGGTTTAAGTAATATACATATATAAAAGTCAAATGCCTATTGAGCAGCAGTAAATGTGATCCTGTAAAATCCAGTTCACATTCATGAAAATTGTAAACAGGGTCTGAGGGTTAAAGGTCTGTAGTTTATTGGGTGTGACCTGCTGACGCAAAAACGAAATTATTTTCTTTTAACTAAAAAATATGTTGCCCAGCAAGTAACATTTGGAATGACTGTACGCTGGTTACAACCAGATTGGCCCCAAGCTAAGAACAACTCTTAACCTTACATGTTATGTTCTTCAATTGGACATTTTTTTCTTTTCTACTGAGTGTTTATGAAAGATGAATTACCTATAAAAAAATGTCATAGAATTTTTGCTATAAAATATTAATACATATTTTTTTACCCCTCAATATCAAAATATAGTCTTGTAGAATATTAATACAAATGTGAACCCCTTAATATTCTTGTAGAACGGTAATAACAGACAAAATTCTTGAAGTTGCATTCTTTTTACGTATGTAAGTCCAGTAGCTTATTTTATGGGACATTCTACATTGTTTTAAAAATGGCCTTTCATCCTGTTATTGTGGCTGGCCTAAGATGTATCCTAAAATGTGGTACAGTATTGTATATCATTAGGGGGGCCTTTTCTTAGATTTTAGGAGATTGCTAGCAACAGCCAATGCACCCCCTTGGACAAAGCGTACAAAATAATCACCGGCCAGGGGTCCCACGGCATACAGTCCTTTCTCTTGAATACACTCGTATGTGAATGGATCAATATCAAGAGGATTCCGTTTGGAGTTGACCGGTTGCTCTGTATCCAAAGCCAAGTCTGTGCCATTTTTAGGAAGGAAAGACAAGTTTGGGTTAGATCCAATGAGAATAAAAACCATTGAAACCTTAAAAGCTGTGTGCTGACCATTCTTGTCTCTGAAGGTACATTTCATGTCATCATTGAAGCACACAGCATGGTGCTCTGGTAGGCTTGTGTAGCCCTTGTAGGGTCCTCCTTGAAAGACTGATTGTTCTTTCATCATTTGGTGTACTTTATGGTACTCTGGGTACATGATATGCGGTAACTGGTTAAAGATGAGCGCAGGATCATTAACTCGTCTTCTGAAAGCATGGATGACAGGGATGTTGTAATGGCGAGCTAGAAGAATGGCATCTGCAGCAGTCAGTCCGGCCCCTATGATCAGCACTGGGTCAGACTCTTGGTGGACCTTCTTAAATTTTACTGCTTCCTCAAGAGCAGATATCTGATGTGAGACAAATGGAAGGTCTTCTCCTTGGATACCCAGCCAAGAAGGGCTGTCAAATGTGCCTGTTGCCAGTACAACATTCTCAGCATAGAGACAGAATTTCTGCATGGAACCAATGTCATTTTCAATAAATCCACTAACTTGGAATACACTTTTGTCCTGGTTTTGCTCTTCTTTAAACTCTGCATTATTCCAAATGGGCTCACTCCCGATACCGTTTTCCATGTCTTTACTGATTTTCATAACAGAAGTGACAACTGCACCAGATAAGAAATTGTTCTCTAGTCTTTTATTCTTTACATAGTATTGGTAATAATTCAGGATGTCCCCTGCAGTGGACCTGTCATTCCTGAGGTTCCTAAATGTAAGAAGAATAAAACCTACATTAATATTTCATGACATGCCAACATTACCATAATTTTAATACACTGAATTAAGTGATTTATATCGCTGAAACGAACAAAAACCCACAATTCACATTGTTACTCTTAGCATATTACCATATAGTCTGCATAATGCAGACTTCACATAATCAATCTCTTTCTTTTCAGAACACTTCTGTTACCTTGGTAACTGAAGATCAATGACACGTTCAGGTCTTTTCAACATAATAAGAAAACATTGCCTTCCAAAGGAAGTTCATTTTAAGAAGTCTACTTTCTTAGATTTTCTCGCAATGATGCTAAAAGTGATTTTATTCTATCCTTGCACCAACCATTCTTATTCTCTCCCAATCTAGTAGAAATCTTGGATTCAATGTGCAGATAGCATTATGTCATTCAGAAGAGACTGTAGCTGCTGATAAACATAAGTGTCAAGGAGGCAGTGCTAAGCTGCAGGGTGTTCACTGTCTCCCTCCGACACCCCTCCCTACACTGACTAAATTATATACAGGGGTCAGTGCTCGAAGGTGAGCCATGAACATCAATCAATGTAAGAATGGGTGGGGGAGGGAAAAGGCGTGCATCCTGTGGCTCAGCACTGCCTCCTTGATGCTTGAGCCCTAAGCATCATCTAGAGCTTAGAGATTCCCTTTAAAGGGGTACTCCACTGGCCAGCATTCGGAAGTAAATGTTCCAAACACTGTTTTTGCGCTGCGGGGGTTGACCACGCCCCCGTGATGTCATGGTCATGCCTCCTTGATGCAAGTCTAAGGGAGGGAGCATGAAGGCCATTACGTCCCCTCCCATTTACTTGCATTGAGGGGGCATGACCATGATGTCACGAGGGGTGTGGCTGACCCCCGCAGCGCGAAAACAGCGTTCAGAACATTTTCTTCCAAACGCTGGCCAGTGGAGTATCCCTTTAAGTTGAATGTATACGCAAACAGATGGAATTACAGTAAGTAAACAAAAGCACTACATGTGCTGTTAGTTATGTTTACTCTCAATACATGCACACATCTTGACTATATACCAAGCAAATTTTACTTGTACCTCCATATTCTATCTGGTAAAATGTTTTTTTTTTCCAGAACTAGCACAACTTCTGTCTATATTCTTCATATGATATTGCAATTCAGTTCCATTCAAATGAATAGGGCTTAACAGCAATACCTCACACAACCTGTAGTGGCACTGTTTCTGGAATAAAGCATCCATTGGACATTTATACTATGCTTTAAAAATGAAGCTTGTTTCAAGAGAAAACTCAGGTAGATTGAGTTTGTTAACTCTGCAACCCTGATCTTTAAGCTTTTTTGTTAGCTTTTCTTGGAAATGTCAGAAATGCCTTTTGGATGTCATGAGGTTAATTATCCAAGGGGTTTTTTATTTATTTATTTATTTTTTTTTAAATCAACTTGTGCCAGAAAGTTAAACAGATTTGTAAATTACTTCTTTAAAAAAAAATCTTTATCCTTCCTGTACTTATTAGCGGCTGTATACTACAGAGGAAATTCTTTTCTTTTTGGATTTCTTTTCTGTCACTACCACAGTGCTCTCTGCTGACAACTCTGTCCATGTCAGGAACTGTCCAGAGCAGGAGAAAATCCCCATAGCAAACATATGCTGCTCTGGACAGTTCCCAAAATGGACAGAGGTGTCAGCAGAGAGCACTGTGGTCGTGACAGAAAAGAAATCCCGAAAGAAAATAATTTCCTCTGTAGTATACAGCCGCTAATAAGTACTGGAAGGATTAAGATTTTTTAATAGAAGTAATTTACAAATCTGTTTAACTTTCTGGCATCAGTTGATTTAAAAAAAAATTTTTTTCCACCTGAGTACCCCTTTCATAAACCCAGGCCATTATTTTGAAATATCTATCATTTTCCAGCTCTTCTGAGAGGAGGAAAAATAGTTTCTATTGTGAACGTAGAAGCATAAAGCAGCAAGCCCCTTCATTGTGATACTGGAACTAGGTGATAACCTGCCATTAAGATTTTGTATAATTATTCACAGTACGTATTAACAGTACAAAACCCCTTTATGTGGAGGCTGCATAATATTTGATAATATTACCATTGACATAATTGTATACATGGCTTATTCAAGTGCAAGTTGTGTGCGGTATGAATACATGAGATAACTGCGGGTGATTAAGTGAATAGGGGTGAACGTCTGGAGGCGGTGTGTTACAGCAATTACCTACTGCAGATTGTATCTGCTCGATTACAAAGAAGAACCTTCCGGAACGTTCTTATCATATTCACCCCTCAGCTGTTAACTGTACCATTCCATCCAATAGAAATAGGTGTTTAAATGTGAATCTACACAGGCTGTCCTCACTTTAAACATGATGTCTTTTTTTGGATAGTTGCAATATACAATAGTGTATATTTTTTATATGCTCTACAAAATACAATTATTTTACAAAGCCAAACGTCAAAGGATTTAGTCGTCATCTTAAGGTGGCCATACAGTTATAACAACTGCTGACTGCACAGTTCAGCCAACAGTTACTGTATCTCTCCCAACTCATTCCACATGAATGTACTGCCCGACTGAACAGGTTTCCTCTATGGAGAGACAGCTTATCCCTCCCAGAACAATAGGAGTGGGTGGTAAAAAGCTCATCTTGAGAGGCCACCATACACTTTAAAGCGAACCTGTCAGATCCAACAATATTTTTAATTTTTTTAAATATATCACTCAGTACCTAATCCTGACCATGTACATGTCATTTTTATGTGTCTAGCACCTTTATTTATTGTTTTATTACACTTTTAATTTAGCTCACTAGTCCAAATTCCTCTCAAAGGAAGGGGCCTTACTGTGCAGGTCTCCGCCCCCTTCCTCAGTATGCTGTCTGCTCACATCTCCCCTAGCATTAGCAAAACTACAACTCCCAGCTTGTCCTCATGACAGTAGTGGGACACAAGCTGACAGTGGGAGGATTTTTCCTCTAGCTGTGAGCCCTGCGTTCACAGCTGTCAATCATGAAGTGTGTCCATGATGCATGGACACAGCAGGATTAGTATGTGTCCAAGCAGGCGGGGGGGGGGGGGGGCAGTTGTTTGACTGGCTTTTTCAGTATGAAATACTGAACATTTTCTAATGAAAGCAATTGCAAAACCTATTGGTTTTGCATGATTTACAACATATCAAAAGTGTTTGTATCTGATAGTGCCCATTTAAGCAATTAATACCACTGAAGGCAGTGGGTAAGCCAACTTTAGTCTAAGGTGCATGAGCACCAAAAGGACGTGAGTTGAAGTATATGTATGTGAATTATTCATAAAATTACCCATTTAGATCTATTTTTTATTGGTGAAAGTGGATATTAACTCTAGCTAATAAAAGGGAGACCTGAGCAAAGGGTCCTGTTCTATGATGTCCATATTTTTATTAGGGTATAGAAAGGGGTTGTCATTGTGAGACAACCCCTTTAAGTTATGGATGCACTTTCATATACCTGGTCTGTTCAGAACAACCAAAATTTAAAGCTGGAATTGCTCTCTTTAGCCAACAATTACCTATATTATATCTGCTTATTGTTTATTTTATTTGGACTGCTTTGTTTTAGGCAGTTTTACTAAAAACATAAAACATTCTGAAAGAACTGTTTGAGATTGCACCAAAAATTCTCATAAACAATGCTACTCTTTCCCAAGTGCTGTGTCTGGTATTGCAGTTCAACCCTATTCAAAGTAATTGTAAAGCTCCTATACAAAAAAAAACTATTTTACCATCATTTACATCAATTGTATTCTAAACAATTCTATTCTGTCAGTTGTGTCTCTTTTGTATGGGTGACAATCAATATGGCCATCACTGTAGCTCACATAACAGTATTTTCCCCAAATTCTAAGGCCTGTGAATGACAAATCTATCTATCTAATTTAATACAGGGGCGAAGGGACATATCCCCATACAAATAGTCATATTTGCAATTCTGCAGGGTTGGAATCCTGGATGACAAACCCTAAGAGAACTGTAATGACAGCTATATTGACTGTCACCCAGATGTCCTGGCTACTGAAATTTGTTACAGTGGAGGATACCTCAAAGATTTATATATTTACTGGACAGTTTTTATTTCAGTGCATGTTACTGTATATTTCTATTTTATCCAGGCATATGCTTCACCTCCAAATACTTGATATCTCACCTTTTTTTCGTCCTCATCCAATCTTTGAAAGATAAATCAGGGAGCCCCATCCAGTCTCCACGACTAAGAGTTATCATTGAACCCTCAATTGCCTGAAATAAAAATGTAAAGCTTGTTATATGTCTGTCTCAAAAACTATTTATCCATATTTGGTCACAGTCAGGACGTAGCCATGGTCATAGCAGCTGGGACCTTTTCTGCCAGATAAGGTGACCCCAGTATTATGATATACATGGCACATGGTAAGTGGGTGGCACTCTGACAGATTTTGCATATGGCCCAAGGAGCCTCAAGTTGGCCTCAATCTGGAGGGATCATGTATTGCATACTTTTGATATTATTCAATATAAAGGTAAATTATAGTGAATAGACAAAGAATTGGCCACCATGCCCTAATAGGCTATTATTGACAATCCTTCCATTTCTAATATTAGATATTCACAGTTTTTTCATTAGGAATACATACATTCCACGCTCCTCCGGGTGGACCTCGGCCAAGCACCAGGTGAGGAACAGCTCTTTTGGGTTCTTTTGTCCACTGCAATACAGACTCCACATCTCCCAGGAAGTCAGTGTCTGGCCTGAGCAAGGTATCGAACAACAGAGCAACCGGACTGTTGGAGCGACCTTCCAAGCCCTCAGACAAATACTCCAGGTCCTAAAAAGAGAAAAACAATGAATAGTGAACACAACACCAGATGTAACAGCTGCTTTCCATTGTATAGAACAGGGGTCTCAAACTGGCGGCCCTCCAAATGTTGCAAAACGTCAACTCCCAGCATGCCTGGACATATGCTGCAGCTATTGGCTGTTAACAATGCTGGGAGCTGAAGTTTTGCAACATCTGGTGGGCCAGCAGTTTCAGACCGCTGGTATAGAATCACCTAGTTTAACTTAAATGTTTTAAGAGTATGATTATGTGGTTTCTGCCATATGCATGGCAGACCATTATTGTGTGACCATTGGGGATGCCCTATTGATCAGCCGAACCAGGGACTCTAGTGCTTGACTTAGAACTGTGGTCCTTTCACTGCAATAATGGTCATAACAATGCTCTTCTCTATATGGCTGTGTCTGGTATGGTAGACCAGACACAAGTATTGTTATTGGGTATACTTACTTTAGGCCACTTTCACACACAATCTATTTTGGTGAGTATTTTGCAGTAGTAATTGTAAGCAAAGACCAGGAGTGGGTCTAATCATGGAAGTGGCATACATCTTTCCATTTTCCTTTTCCTCTGTTTATTTTCCACTTCTTGTTATGGCATACAAATTACAGACCTATATACTGACATATGAACATGGCCCTAGCAGAGAAGATATGCCGATTCCGACATTCAAGGAATTTCAGAATCATTACACTTGCCCCATGAATCCATTGGTATAGATACAGTGTGTCATTTATGTACAATAAGGGTCAAGGCCATATGAGGCTTTACAGACTTTAGCTCTAAGGGCAGGAGGATTATAAATACACCTCTAGAATATAGTTCAGACTCAGTATCAATATTAGATAAGTAAAGCAATGTATTAACAAAGTTACTTAACCTTTTAAGGTAGAACACATGAATTATCAGTAGTGTGACATTGAATGATAAGATAATGTTCATATAACCATTAGAATAGATAAGTTTCTTTGTAGTCTGTACTGACCTGTTGAGTGATGGGAACATTGGGGAATTCCTCCAGCTTTCTTTGTAACATTGGGTTTGGATGTGTAGCTTTGTCTATCAAATATGGAGTATAACCAGACAGCAAGTATGAGAGACAGATGCCTGATGGACCATTACCTGGAATACAAAGGTATTAAAAATGGTTATGAAAATATAATGCCTTTAAATTACATACTCCATGATCACAGCAGCAAACATACTTTACAGGTATGCACAAATACATATTGAGACCTAGTAAGTAATCTAGAATTGTATGATAAAGCCCCAAAGTGCAGTATAGTATTATTTAAGGTGGCTGTGACATCAGTAACCAGGCCCTTCTCTAAGGCACTTTGGGCATTACCCTATGCTTATGATTTCCAAGTGTACCTATCCTTTAATATTCATGACGTCACTCCATGCCCCGTCCATTCACGTCTATGGGAGGGGGCATGAAGGCCATCAACGTGACGACACCTCCCCGTCTCGGAGGCAGCGTCCGGCACAGATTCCCGGGGGCTGCACCAAGACCGCGGGGCTCCCCTGCGATCATACATCTTATGCCCTATCCTTTGGATAGGGGATAAGATGTATAAAGCTGGAATACGCCTTTAACTCTTTGCAACAGGGGTAAATAGAAAAACCTAGTATAGTGCAGCAAAATCATGAATGGGACCCTCTTCTTTGTGCTGGTTAATGTCTACACTGAGAACAAAAACCAAAGCTCATTTGTTCCTGCTAAGTTTCTTATCTGTTCAAGAGAGGTAGAGCAAGCAAATTTATCTACAGCAGTTGCTCACTTACTTGCTTGGTATCCAATATTTTGTAACTGAAAAAGGCTAAACCCTTTTGCACCAACTGATGCTCTCCATTAGGATAAAAAGGTCTTAACATTTGTGAACATGCCCTATGTTTCTGCTGTGTTTTGAGAATCTGTTACCCTTTGTTATGACCAACCTATAGAACCACAATGGGAAAGAGAAAGATTATGTCCGGCATCGCTAGTCCTGAAGGCAAAGAACGGTGGACTGGATATTGGCAAATACTGTGTACACCTGTAGTGACTCTATGGTGTTCCTCATAAGGTGGTGCAGTAATCAGTAAACCAAAGCAACATAAGCATCATTTTTTTTTTTAGAGCCGAGGAACGTGCTCTTGAATCATCCAAAGTGCAAGAAAAAGTGCAAACGTGTTACACAAAAAAAAAAATGTGCACAGAGGATGTGGTCTATCATAAGCCCTTCTCCGATAGGAAAGAGGCCACCCAACAAACCTTACCCTTTGCCTCCGGACCAAAAGGTACCTGTGAGGTTCCAGGTTCGATGTCCCTTTTTGCCAAAGTTACTAAGGGACCACAAATGCTCCCGACATCCCCCTAGGCGTTAGCCAAGGTATCCGCCCGCAGAGCCCATAACGGTAGGTACCCTGCCAGAGCAGGAGTACCCGGGGTGTTTGCAGGGAGGTGCGGAACCTAAAGGCCACACACACCTCCCCTAGACTGCCAGGAGGGACGCCCAGAAGGGCTACCGCATCCTGACAAATCCTGTGGACACACAACACACAAAAAGTGACACAGTGAGACAAAAATAAATAAATAAGCGAATGTGTGCAGATATACTGCCCGGACATCCAGCCGGATCTATAAAAATTTCTCTGATCCTTGCCAGAAGGCCGGGAATCAAGAGGTGAGTACCACAAAGGTGCAGAGATCATGGTGCCCGTGCTTCAACTCAGTGAGTCTATCTTCCCAGTGAGTTTCAGCACCTCGGGGTCACCACTCCCCGAGGCACTAAAGTACCTCGGCTCTAGACCCTCTCAGACTCATGGCGAGACCCGGAGGAAACAGGTCGCATCGGGGCAGCCGTTGAGCTGCTCCCTACCATGCAGCACTCATCCCCACCAGCTCCACACTGGCGTCGCCTGCCACCAGCATGAAACTGATAAGAACAGATACTACACTTGATCTTAGCTAAAAGGCATATACTAGAAGAAGACGAAATGGAAAACGCACTCATCGGGCAACTTGTTGAGGCAAACAATTTCTTTGCGAGCCAGAGGAGGCCCCCACGTGCGCAAAACTAGTTGCCCCCCTTGCACGCCCCCTGCCTGTTACCATCTCAAGCTCCCTGTGCACCTGTCTCTCTAACCTCTACAGAACGCTGTGAATAAAGAAATTGTTCGTCTCAGCAAGTTGCCCGGTGAGTGCGTTTTCCGTTTCATCTTCTTCCAGTATAAACCTATAGAAACAACTTAAAGACCCCACACACTCAATTCAACTACAATCTCCTGGTCTGTCCCAGAAGTATTGGTGGCTGTTCTCCACTGTACATGCAACCAAGGAGGGTTGTGGGAAATTGGGTGCAATGTTGCATGGCACACAGCACAACTACAGTTTGGAGAGGAAACCAGGAATAGATCAGTATCAACTGTATAGTGATATCACTTTATTTTTACCTAAAATACCACACATTTGTACTCCTGGTGGTATTTGTATTTGGTGGTATTTGTATGTTGTGCACTTTGTTTAGTGGGAAAACCTATTTAATAGTATCTGTTCACCCACTTGTCAGTACATTTATTCAGCTTTAAAAAATGAAGTACACTGTTTTATTTCCGGTAGGACATTCCTTACACTCAACTCACAGCAGAATACAGCAGTCTGAATACAGAAGTCCCTGGGGTTCACTATTATCTGCTGTAATGGAAAGGCTTTCACTGCTCTGTGGGAATATGTCACAAATGTAATGAATGTTTTCTCCTGCTGTGATGGTCAAGGAGAAACTGTTGAATCCATAACAATAGAGTTTTGCTACACTATGGAGAACCTGACAGGCAGCTTTCTTAGTTGGTTTATGATGACATCATCAGCTGGCATGGGCACAGTCAACTTATGTAATGAAATACAAGTTGTAGCTTGCCCTGATGTCTATAAACCAAGGATTATATTAACTGAGCTAAATTGTAGGTCACCGGTGAACTGGATTAGTGGATGACTCATTGTCGCAATTCCAATAGCATCATGGTGGTTTATGAGATGCGGGCAGTGTTCCTGGTTGTATGAATCAGAAGCTTACCTATAACAAGCACTGGAAGCGGTGATCTCATACTTGTGTGGCATTCAGCTAGTTTTGCAGACATAGTGGTCACTCAAATCCAGTCAGAGGTCCTGTAATCGAAAACATAACTGTTACTTATATAGTAGTTTATTTTTGCTTATATCATATAATCACATAGAATAACAAGGAGACTAGGTAGAGGAACCTGTGCTTGAGAAGACATCATATTCCATCATTTTATCATCATTTTATGTACACTTGTCCCCTCCATGCCAAGGCATTCCAACATTGCCAGTTGTATTTCAAGACGTTAATATCATATGTTAGATTAAAAAAATTCAAGTTCCTGGATGATTCTGGAACTTTGGTGCTTAAATGAATATTCCTGCACTGTAACAAAAATAATATAGCTCTGGGGATCTTGTAAAATAGAAAAAGAATTATACTTACCTACTTCTGGTTCCCCCAACACTGATTCTTCTTCTTCTGGTGCCCTACTGCTTGCCCTTTTATCCTGCTTTCGAGACGACTGTTCGGAACAGGACCCGTCCTCTCAGCCAATCACTGGCTGAGACGGGGCAACGCTGAGCTGAAAGATTCTGCTCCAAATCGGAAGCAGGTTGTAGAGATGGACATCGGTAAAAAAAGGACCAGAGCATAAAGACCAGTGTGGGACTGGGGGTAGGTAAGTATATATAAATTTTTTTTTCTTTTTACCAGGGCCCCAACACTATTTAATTTTTTTGTTACAGTGTCAAAATACCCCTTTAATATTTGTAAAAGAAATCCTTTTGCTAAACTGGCTCTGCATGACTTAGAACTTGGAATTGCTTTCCATCATTCTTTGGCAGACAGACTGAAAAACTAAACCACTGACTATACAAGTGTCAATTTAAAACACTATCTATAATGGTAATCTGGGTGGGTTATAACCTGTTTCTCAGCTTTCTGGCTGATTGCCCAAAGTAAGAGGCTTAGAAAGAGCAGTACTGCCAGTGCCTACACATATTCTTTGACTGGTATTATCTTAAATCTGAGACAACTGCCAGGTTCAGTGTATGATTGGCAGAGAGTGAAAAGACTTCATTCCTACAAGATATGTGAGTGAGATTTCACTAAAACAGCCCTGCCCATCAGTCCCGCTAGTAATGCCACTTCCCCTCACCTAAGATTCATTCTGATAATATTTACAGTAGGCAGTCTGCTCGGTTTCTGCCAACAACAAAACCAAAATGGCTCTCTTTAACCTTACTATTATCAGGGATCTGCTTCTGTATAGTATGAAAATATGGATTGGCAGGAGAGTTTTAAATGGGTCACATAGATTGCCTTATAATATTACATAACTTAGGCCAGAGATACAACAATGGAAGGCACATAGGCAAAGGGGCTCCCTCAGTCACCTATTGGGTTTTCAAGGTAGCTGGATTCTTAATGACACATAATATAAAAACTATATTCATTGGGCATTATTGTTATCCTCTTGACTTGTAAAATAAGGGTAAATATACATTTATATTTAATAGCATTTTTACATTCTCTGCCCTAAACAATGACAGCTATTTAACACATTACATGTTCGCTCACAATAGAGTCAATAATTAATACAATTTATCCCACAAAGGAAAGTCCTTCCTATGTTTTTTTCCAATGACATTTTTACGTTATGACTTTCTAAACACGTGATTGAAAAAACAAAACAAAATCACTGTGCCCTCCAGATCCAAAATAGGTGCGTCATCGGGAAATTGAACTACAGGTATTTGGTGGCCCAAATATACATTACAGTAAAGTTGCCAATCTCTGCTGATTTCAGCAGGAATGGATGGCCAACTAATGTATAGAGTGGTTTTCCCATTCCCCTTGACAGATGGTGGGGAAAAATAGGTAGGGCAAGTTGAATTTCGACTACCTGAACCTTTTGTTATTCAGAAGATAAACCAATACCAGAGTAGCCTGGCAGCGGCTTAACCCCAACCCCCCCCTCCCCATTTGGAATACACCAAGGCTCAACCGGACCAACCATTCATGCCCAGGCAAGATGTGTATTGCTAGCTTAAAGAGTGCCACTTTAACTGGTTAATCCAGTGCTTCTTCTGCACAGCACCTGAATACTGGTTCTCTGGCCATCATAGCCTGAAGAAGTCTCGGACGACCACTTAGAGGTGACTGCTTTAAAGTGACAGCAGGTCATGACTGGTGCATTTTGGGTTTCTCCGCTCTGAAAATGTAACGTGCGATAGCTCAGGGTTGCATTATCCTAACCTCGCCAACTAGTTGTACAACAATAATCCCATCAGACTGCAATCTGTTTTGGAAATCTGTGAAACATATTCATGAAAGTGAGACACCATGACATGCCGGTTTCTCTACATTCCGTTGTGGAGCCAAATCTCTTGGCACAAAAGCTATAAAACGTTGTAGTGTGAGAAACTCTTATATAACGTTTCCCAAAATACAGTTTTTGTAAGGAATATCACTTGGTGAAAGGAGAAGGTTTAAATGGGGTACTCCATCCCTAAACATCTAATACCCTATCCAAAGGATAGGGGATTAGATACCTGATTGCAGGGGTCCAACCTTTGGGAACCCCCCATGATCTCCAGTGTGGCACCCCAGTCATCCGGTGCATGGAACCAACTCTTCTCCTTGCTGGATGACCACAGCCATAGACATGAATGGAGGGGGCATGGCGTGAAATGATGGCTCGGCTTTGGATAGGGGGATAAGATATTTAGGGGCAGTGTACCCCTTTAAACATGTGAGTGTTCAGCATAGAAGGGTTTCATATGTTGTAGTATCCACAGCAGCCTCAACCATCTGTCTCACGAGTGATAAGAAAGGTCTCTTCAACTACGAGTGAAACCGGGTAAATTCTAGGAATTTTAGTTTTCTGTGCTGCTATCTGTAAAGTTTTGCTTTTCTTGTAAATAATGTGTTACACTACATAGAAGATTCAATTAGATGACTATTCTACTGTTTATTGTTTACATATAATATTTATAATGAAGTTAAACAATTAGAAAATATGAATAAATAGCATTTATGTTATGTTACTATATATCAATGTTGGATAAAAAAAAAAAAAAAAAAGCTTTGGTATTAATACAATGAACTTTGCTTGGATTACACAATGCCACATTACATGAAGTCATTTATTACTAGAATATTCCAGACTTTTATCTATTTGGAAGATTGCTACATATCAGCATTCTTTAATCTATGCCAGGGTTTCCCAACTTGTGTGCCTCTAGCTGTTACAAAACTACAACTCATATATATATATATATATATATATATATATATATATATATATATATATATATATGTATATACAGATAATGAATATACAGCTTTTGGCTGTCTGGACATGCTGGGAGTTGTAGTTTTACAACAGCTGGAGGCACACTGGTTAGGAAACACTGATATACTTTATATAGTAATACAGAGGTTGTGTAACTTGTAGTTTCTGGGCTCCAGTGCAAAATCTGCTACAGGGCCCCATGTGCTATCTATAATATTGCTTTCTTAAAGGGGTACTCCGGCCCTGAGACATATCCCCTATCCAAAGGATAGGGGATAAGATATCTCACCGCGAGGGTCCTGCCACTGGGGACTCCCGCAATCTTGTATTCACCACCCACCTGTTTGAGCTGCACGCAGCGGTGCCAGCTCACAAACAGCCGGGTGGCGACCACGGGGCTGGAGTATTGTGACATCACGACTCTGCACCCGTGTGACGTCACCCCCCGCCACCACTATGCAAGTCTATAGGAGGGGGCGTGATGGCCCCGCAATCGCCACCCGGCTGTTTGTGAGCTGGCACCGCGGCGTGCAGCTCAAACTGGTGGATGGCGAATACAAGATTGCGGGGGTCCCCAGCGGCGGGACCCCCACGGTGAGACATCTTATCCCCTATCCTTTGGATAGGTTATAAGATGTCTCAGGGCCGGAGTACCCCTTTAAGGGGCAGATGTGCCTTTGGGCCCCCTTAGACACCATGGCATCGGTGCGAATGCTATCTCTGCACCCCCTATAGTTACGCCCCTGATAATATTGCTTGGTTCCCTATAAACCCTGCATATCCTTCAGGTTGCATAAAACCCAATTTGCCTATTATGTTTTTTTTCTTTGCCAGCATTGGTTGGCCAATGGGCAACACCATTATAAACCCTTCTTTATTTGGACATAGAAGATGAAAAATTCCACACATAGCTTGAGGCATTGACAAATACAGACAGAAATTTGCCATTGTTGTGAACTACCAAAACTACTAAATTGCGGCCCAATGACACATGCAGAGGTAGTGTAGCTACAACGAATTAACTCAAAGGGTTAAAGAAAGAACCTCTGTATAGCATGTGTCACACTGATACTAAAACTTAACTTTTATTCAAACTAAATGTTTAATAGGTGAGGAAACAAAAAAAGTATTAAAATTACAATTCCACTGCTGTAATGGATATATGCGATTATACGATTATGCCTAGGTCCTCTGTTGGATTCCATACTGTCAGCTGCCTCCTTGATAAAGCCACACTATAGTGGCGAAACATGTCGGGGTGTGACAGTACTGTATTTTAACTAGCAACTCCAATGCAGTCTATGCTTAGTAATAGCCAATAATAAGGTCCAGATAGAGCCACTCACACCTGCGGTGCACAGCAGGTGCGGGGTGCCAAGTGGTCATAACATCTCTGATATAAAGTCTGACTAGTGGTCACGCATATAAGTGGCAATATAGTAGAGAGGTACCATCTCAAATTGGGTAACAATCCGCCTTCTCAAAATTTTCCAGTTAACCCAGTTAAGTTTTAGTATCAGTGTGACACATGCTATACAGAGGTTCATTGTTGTGAACTAGTCACCATTGCATTTCATTCTCATTTCTCCTCTGTAACCCCTTACTGACCTAGAACCCATTTACGTAAAGCACGCCTTTCCGAGTTCCTCTTCCGTACAAGGGTGATAGGCACTGTAACTTCGAGATACACAGTTTCTTGGTCACATGTTTGTCGACTTTAAACAAAAAAAAGGCAGATTCAGCGATTTGACAGCTGAACCTCAGAGACAAGATTTTTGTGTGACAGCGAATCTGCATTTCCTGTACTTGGCAGTGAAATACCACTGTGTTCTGCATTCCAGTGATCTGGTATAACACAGCTTTCATTATACAACTATACATCACCAAGATAAATGACATTCCTAGACCAACAGTATTACTTATTGTAGCAATGAAGGAAAAGAGTAACAAAAAGTTGCACAGATTTGGGACAAATTTGTCAGCATTGGTGCCGAGGACAGATTTTGTAGGTGGTTAAGAAAATGTACTTTTCTTAATTTTACCTACTGTTTGACCTTTGGCCTAATGTAGTATTCAGGGAAATCATTTCAGGTAGAGTTGTCCTTTAAAGACTACAGGCACCATTGAAGATTTATTTTACTGCATTACATGCATTTTTATTTATTGTAGACTTTTTTTATTGCATTATATACATTTTATTTATTTATTGAAAACTTTTTTTTATTGCATTATATGCATTTTATTTATTAAATAACTTTTTATTGCATTATATGCATTTTATTTATTTATTGAAAACTTTTTTTATTGCATTATATGCATTTTATTTATTAAATTACTTTTTATTGCATAATATGCAATTTATTTATTGAAGACTTTTTTATTACATTATATCCATTTTATTTATTGACAGCTTTTTTTTCTTGCATTACATGCATTTTATTTATGAAAACAATTGTATTCCATTATAGTCATTTTATTTATTGAATAACTTTTGTTGCATTATATGCATTTTATTTATTGAAGACTTTTTTAATTTCATTATATGCATTTTATTTATTGAAGACGTTTTTATTACATTATATGCATTTTATTTATTGAATACATTTTTTATTACATTATATGCATTTTATTTATTGAAGACTTTTTTATTGCATTATATGCATTTTAGTCATTAAACCAATGTTTGCAAATGGCATTTATTAAAAATATTGTACCATTTGTCCAATGCAGTCAGTGTGTGTGTCTCACAGTTCAATACTCAGTCTCAGTCTGCAGACCCTCTCTCTGCTCTCTTTAAAGGGGTACTCCGCCCCTAAGCATCTTATCCCCTATCCAAAGTATAGGGGATAAGATGTCTGATTGCGGGGGTCTGACCACTTGGACCTTCTGCGATTTTCGGCACAGTACCCCTGAACATAAATATTTAGAACACCTGCTGTGCTAGGCTTCGGGTGGTCGTGGTCGTCATGCCCCCTCTATCAATGTCTATGGGAGATATATGGATGGGGCATAATGGCTGTGGTCGCTCATAATATGACACAGAGAAAATCTTGCTCTGTGCATGCAGATTACTAGGGTGCCGAGCCAGAAACAGATCTTCTCGTGTTCTCTATTGTCCATCAGCCACTCACCAGTAGAGCCTTATATGGCCCCATTTGGGAATTTAAAAATTTGACCCACTCCTCAGGACACCATCCAGCAGGAGCCCAAGATAAGACAGATCAATTGGGAGGACTCAATATAATTATGGGGATAATCATACCTACAATGGATTCCTCCCACCAATTTAACACCAATTACCACCATCCTGCCAACGCTACTGCCATGACACCAGATGCACAGTGCCAAAAACTTCTGGAGAATGCAAGAGATGGAACCAATAAAAGAAGGAGACACCCATATGTACCCCCAAAAATAGGGAAAGTGGGTTGTTGTTTTTTTTGTCTTGCTGCCAAACACTATACATAGAGAGTGTTGAATGGCTTACATTCACCAACACCCCTCCCCACAGGCTGTGATTTAATATCATTTAATAACAGACTCGCACCTTCTTCTATACTGTTAGGGCTTACAGAGGCATCTTGGAATGTGTAAAGGGATCTTTTCAGTTTTATGAAGACTTAAAGCTATGTTTATTCCTGTGAGACCCAGATGACCAAATAATAAAAAACATAGGAATGTATGGTTGGTCATATGCATTTGTTACTTTGTTATTAATTCTGCTTAGTCATGAAGTTAAACCGTATAATAATTTGGATTATAACTTCACATACTTGCAGAATTATTGTTTCGAAATTAGCATCAAATCTCTTTAACAAAACACAGCACATTGGGGGAGATTTATCAAAACATGTGCTAAGGAAAAGTTGCCCAGTTGCCCAGTTGCCCATAGCAACCAATCAGATCACTTTCATTTTGCAGAGGCCTTGTTAAAAATGAAAGAAGCGAGTTGATTGGTTGCTATGGGCAACTTTTTCTCAGCACAGGTTTTGATAAATCTCCCCAAATGTTAGTAAATTAAAGTTTTATCAAACCCTATGGGGGAGATTTATCAAAACCAGCCGAGAGGAAAAGTTGCCCAGTTGCCCATAGCAACCAATCAGATCGCTTCTTTCATTTTTAACAAGGCCTCTGCAAAATGAAAGAAGTGATCTGATTGGTTGCTATGGGCAACTGGGCAACTTTTCCTTTGCACAGGTTTTGATAAATCTCCCCCTATGTGCTCACTAAGGAGGAGATTTTTCAAAACCTGTCCAGAGGAAAAGTTGCTGAGTTGCCCATAGCAACCAGTCAGATCACTTCTTTCATTTTTAACAAAGCCAACTTTTCCACTTTTGATAAATCTCCCCCTATAAGTTTCATTCATTGTAATGCAGTGAGTAAAATCGGCGGTGAAAACCTGCTCTAAAAACAACATTAAAATTCCCATGAAATACGTGTGAACTCAGTTACGGATTTTGCGCTGCTTTTTCCAGCATAAATTTTACACTGTATTTGCACGTTTCCTAACCGAAGGGTAAACTCCTGATTAAGATGTCAATAGAGGGAGTGTGTCAATGCTTTCACTGGTGAAAAGCAGTGTTAAAATGTCTTGACTTTTTGTACACTGCACAAAACACAGTAAAAGCTTAAAATTTTGATGCAAGTAAGCAATTGCTTAAAAATTTGCCACAATTTCCCCCCC
The DNA here is from genome assembly GCF_029499605.1 of Hyla sarda. Taxonomy (NCBI): domain Eukaryota; kingdom Metazoa; phylum Chordata; class Amphibia; order Anura; family Hylidae; genus Hyla; species Hyla sarda. The sequence continues at coordinate 216,335,045 of NC_079194.1, forward strand.
CCCCCCAAAAAAAAAAAAAAAAAAAATGGATATCCCTCAAGTTACAATGGGGGAGATTTATCAAAACCTGTCCGGAGGAAAAGTTGCCCAGTTGCCCATAGCAACCAATCAGGTTGCTTCTTTCATTTTTAACAAGGCCTCTGCAAAATGAAAGAAGCGATCTGATTGGTTGCTATGGGCAACTGGGTAACTTTTCCTTTGCACAGGTTTTGATAAATCTCCCCCAATATTAATTGGTTCCAGGATGACCATTGTATGTTGAAACCATTGTATATTGAGACCAGAACTCTATGGAAACCTGGTAATTGGTTCTGAAGCCCCAAAATGTCATCCAAAAATAGGAAAAAAAATGAGGATTAAAGATAAATAAGTAGATAACTAATATAGATAAAGCAAATCCTTACATATAAAAGTAAGAAAGATCTGCTGGGAGTTGTAAATCACTGTCTATGTCAGTGTTTCCCAACCAGGGTGCCTCCAGCTGTTGCAAAACTACAACTCCCAGCATGCCCGGACAGCCTTTGGCTGTCCGGGCATGCTGGGAGTTGTAGTTTTGCAACAGCTGGAGGGAACCTCTTTGGGAAACACTGGTCTATGTAGAGGGCAGGAGCTTCATCAGGGTCCTGTACAGTACACACAGTGTCCTAAAAAAAGTAAAATAGAGCCACCCTCACCTGATGCCCAAAGGAGCAGCTAACCCTGGTACAGGTAAAGAGCACAGAACATGTAATACCTCCCTGTACTGTAGGGGGCGCTACCAGACACTAGTCAGTGCATGCATTTTAGGAATACACAGGTTTTACCAGTGAAATATCCATTCTGACTGGTCGGTTCTTCCAGCCATTGACACGTTTCGCAGATTCCATAGCATTGTATGTTGAGGCTGGTTTCAAGTTACAATGGTCCAGAAAAGACCATTGTATGTTTAAACTATTGTATGTTGAGACCATTGTAAGTTGAGGGATCACTGTATTTCCCTCCCCCTCCAATAACTTGAGACTGCTGCTATTACTAATATGTAACACTTATTTAGGTATTTAAATATATAAATAAATAAATAGATAAATAAATAAACATTACATTAAAGGGTACCTCTCATCCCAAAAAATTTGATATATTATAGATTAATGTATGCAGAATAACTTTACAATTGCTTGTTATTAAAAAATATGCTTCTTTCTATTTAATTTTCCACTTTGAAGAAATGACCACTAGGGGTCTCCCTACCAGTCCTGGCAGCAAGCATTTCAGACTCATGTTGGAGTCCTAAACACTACGAGCTGCCAGTCTGCTTTGTTCACAAAGGAGAACACTCAGAGCTGCCAGCCTGCTTTGTTCACAGCCTGTCTGGCTGTGAACAAAGCAGGCTGGCAGCTCTGAGTGTTTAGGACTCCAGCATGAGTCAGAAATGCTTGCTGACAGGACTGAACGGGAAAAATACAATAGAAAGAAGCATATTTTTCATTAACATGCTATTGGAAAGTTATTCAACATTCATTAATCTAAAATATATCAAACGTTTATTTGATGAGAGGTGCCCTTTAAGTTTTAGCATAAAGCCTACATGACTTTATGGATAGTTTTTATCAGTACTGTCACATATACTCCCCTCCTTCTTAACCCGTCCACTGCTCTGTCAGTAATCATTACCATGCACACATTTAGGGGGAGCCCCACCTACATGACGGTGCTGGCATGTGTTTCTTACTACTACAATGACTTAGTAAATAAAGCCTAGATGTAGAGCGGGAGCACAGTCCTTGTACGTGCAGGTCTCATGTAAGACATATGAGCTACAAATACTTGTTCCAGTTATACTGTACATAAGAGTGACAGTAGTATACAGCACTATTCTTCCCGTCCAGCACTGTATTGTGCAACAGATTCAACATTACATCACAGGGAGTGAATTCTGTTCAGTTCTCTCTTACTTATATCTGTACAACTAGGTGAAAAGCCTTCTTGCTTCCATTACAGCTTACCAGGAAGGTTGTCACTAGAGATGAGCGAACTTACAGTAAATTAAATTCGTCACAAACTTCTCGGCTCGGCAGTTGATGACTTATCCTGCATAAATTAGTTCAGCTTTCCGGTGCTCCGGTGGGCTGGGAAAGGTGGATACATTCCTAGGAAAGAGTCTCCTAGGACTGTATCCACCTTTTCCAGCCCACGGGAGCACCTGAAAGCTGAACTAATTTATACAGGATAAGTCATCAACTGCCGAGCCGAGAAGTTCGTGACAAATCGAATTTACTGTAAGTTCGCTAATCTCTAGTTGTCACCTAGGTTTCTTTAAGGGGTACTCCACCCCAGACATCTTATCCCCTATTTATAGTATAGGGGATAAGATGTCTGATCATGGGGGTCCCGTCACCGGGCCTCCCGCGATCTCTGTGCAGCACCCAGCATTCCTTTAAAAAACTGGGTGTGAGTGGCTGGGGTCGTGATGTCACGGCCACGCCCCTTGTGATGTCACACTACACCCCCTCAATGCAAGTCTATGGCCACCACGCCCCCTCCCATAGAGTTGCATTGAGGGGGTGTGGTGTGACATCACAAGGGGCGTAGTCATGATGTCACAACCCCCTGCTGCCTGCTCCAAGTGGAGTACCCCTTTAAGTGCCTAAATGGTAAAATATCTATTTTATAGAGGAATGGGGGATGTAATATATTGGCTGTATGCGTTTGGTATCCATTATTCTGTTGTTCTGAATGGTAATTCTACCTAGTCATGTGATCACTGCTATTATACTACGGCGTGGCTGACTCTAACTGAAGGGTAACGTCATGATTTAGATGTCAATATTATTATTACTGCTCCTGTTATTTCTATTAGCTAGTGATAAAGTTATAAACACTACATGGCTTTTTTGGATAGTTATTATCAGTACTGTGTCATATATACTCTTCATCTTCTGGATCCTTCTAATCTTCTGTTTCTTATTAATGATTACTTGCAGATACACAAGGCCACACCTAGTCACATGATGGCGTTGGCACGTGTTCCTTAATACAGCAGTGAGTTTGTAAATAAAGGCTATGTGTAGAGAAGGAGCACAGCCCACTTATTGCATAGTAGTACATGTAGGTCTTGTGTACAGTACATGAGCATAGTCATACATGGAGGTCTCCTGTACAGTACGTGAGCATAGTCCTACATGTAGGTCTCCTATACAGTACATGAGCATAGTCCTACATGTAGGTCTCCTATACAGTACATGAGCATAGTCATATATGTAGGTCTCCTATACAGTACATGAGCATAGTCATACATGGAGGTCTCATGTACAGTACGTGAGCATAGTCCTACATGTAGGTCTCCTATACAGTACATGAGCATAGTCATATATGTAGGTCTTCTATACAGTACATTAGCATAGTCATACATGGAGGTCTCTTGTACAGTACATGAGCATAGTCCTACATGTAGGTCTCCTATACAGTACGTGAGCATAGTCATACATGTAGGTCTCATGTACAGTACGTGAGCATAGTCCTACATGTAGGTCTCCTATACAGTACATGAGCATAGTCATATATGTAGGTCTCCTATACAGTACATGAGCATAGTCATACATGGAGGTCTCATGTACAGTACGTGAGCATAGTCCTACATGTAGGTCTCCTATACAGTACATGAGCATAGTCATATATGTAGGTCTCCTATACAGTACATGAGCATAGTCATATATGTAGGTCTCCTATACAGTACGTGAGCATAGTCATACATGTAGGTCTTGTGTACAGTACATGAGTATAGTCATACATGTAGATCTCGTATACAGTACTTGAGCATAGTCATACATGTAGGTCTCATATACAGTAAGTGAGCATAGTCATGCATGTAGGTCTCATATACAGTACATGAGCATAGTCATACATGTATGTTTTGTGTACAGTACATGAGCATAGTCATACATGTAGGTTTTGTGTACAGTACATGAGCTTAGTCATACATGTAGGTTTTGTGTATAGTACATGAGTAGTGTTGAGCGGCATAGGCCATATTTGAATTTGCGAATATTCGCGAATATATGGACGAATATTCGTCATATATTCGCTAAATTCGCATATTCGTAATATTCACGTTTTATTTTCGCATATGCGAAAATGCGCGTATGCGAAAATTTGCATATAATAAAATTTGCATATGCTAAAATTTGCATATGCTAATTTTTGCATGTGCGAAAATTTGCACGCCAGTCTCACATAGTAGTATTAGAGTCTTCTGTACACCACACAAGCTGGAAGCAGAGAGGGATGATCACTGTGATGTGTACTGTGATAAAAAAAATAAAAATAATAACGAATATTCGTAATTACGAATATATAGTGCTATATTCGCGAATATTCGCGAATTTGAGAATATGCGAAATTAAAATTGCGAATATTCGCGAGCAACACTATTAACATGAGCATAGTCCTACAAATAGGTCTCATATACAGTACATGAGCATAGTCATATATGTAGGTCTCCTATACAGTACATGAATATAGTCCTACACGTAGGTCTCCTATACAGTACATGAACATAGTCATACATGTAGGTCTCATATACAGTACATGAGCATAGTCATACATGTAGGTTTTGTGTACAGTACATGAGCATAGTCCTACAAGTAGGTCTCATATACAGTACATGAGCATAGTCATACATGTAGGTCTCGTGTACAGTACATGAACATAGTCATACATGTAGGTCTCATATACAGTACATGAGCATAGTCATACATGTAGGTCTTGTGTACAGTACATGGACATAGTCAAACATGTAGGTCTCGTGTACAGTACATGAACATAGTCATACATGTAGGTCTCATATACAGTACATGAGCATAGTCATACATGTAGGTTTTGTGTACAGTACATGAGCATAGTCCTACAGGTAGGTCTCCTATACAGTACGTGAGCATAGTCATGCATGTAGGTTTTGTGTACAGTAAGAAGAAAGTTTCACTTGTAGGTCTTGTGTATAGTACACGAGGATAGTCATACATGTAGGTCTCGTGTACAGTTCAGAAACCAACCAACCCAAAGTGCTGTGCCTTTGTACCTTATATAATATCATCCCTTCGGTTATATTAGACTGCCATCCAAATTCAGCTAGAGCACTGACATTTTACTGGAAAGTTTATGTAATACATATAAATCTACAAATGTTCAGTATACAGATGGTCATTAAAGAGTCACATTTGAAATGGATACATTCATGCAATTGTTTTATGAATAACACTCAGCTCTATATCGTCTGCATTGCATTTAGTGATACCTCGGCATTAACAGAACTACATCGAGAAGTTGGTGATAATCACTAATAGGTTGTACTAATAGGCTACATTCATATATCATGTAAAAAGAAGACTGATATCCACACCACAGAGCCACAATAAGATTGGATTAGATTTTTGGGCAGATTTTCACACATTTCACTAATTTGCATTGCATTGAATAAAATCCGCTGTGATAACCTGCGCAATGTTCACCACAGATAAAACATGTCACAGACCTGCAGCAGATTCAGTCTATAGGTGAACAGGATTTGTTAAAGCCCCTTTCCCTAATATTGTACTGTCATCAGTTGCAGAATTTTGGTACAAAGTTGCAAAAAAAAAAAAAAAAAGAAACTTTGCAAAAAGTATGCAATGTGTGTATCTGCGCATATGCTTTCCCATACAGAAGGCTGTATCTTTACAAGGATGTGGAGGCGAAATACTGCTCTAAAAAGGACACATGGGAGGTAGTTTCGATATACACTGAATTAGCCTGGTAAGAGTGACTGTGCAGAATGTTTATAAGATGATATCTCACTATCGCTGCCAGCTCATACTAATTTCATACGGCTGGGGAGCATGTTACGCAGCTATTTTAGGTGACCAAAGTCCTTTATTTATGTTAGGTATGTGCAGGTGCAGTATATAACACTATTAAAGGGGTCTCAGGGTTTTATATAAAAATGTCAACTACCCCAAGACATCTTATCCCCTATCCAAAGGACAGGGGATAAGATGTCTGATCACGGGGGTCCCGCAGCTGGGGCCCCCCCACAATCTCCCTCCCATAGACTTGCATTGAAGGGGCATGGCCGTGATATCTCGAGCCTCCGCTCTGCATCGCCAGCAAGGAGTGAAGTTCGCTCTGTGCACCGGATGTCTGAGGTCCCACAGCCGAGATCGTGGGGGTCCCAAGCAGCGTGACCCTGCGATCAGACATCTTTGGACAGGGGATAAGATGTCTAGGGGTGGAGTACCCCTTTAAGATTAGATTGTAGTTTTGCAACAGCTGGGGGCACCCTGCTTGGAAAACACTGGTCTATGTAGAGGACAGGATCTTCTTCGGGGTCCTGTACAGTAAACACAATGTCCTAAAAAAGTAACATGGAGTCTCCCTCACCTGGTGTCCAAAGGAGCAGGTAACCCTGGTACAGGTAAAGTGTACAGAACATGTAATACCTCCCTGTACTGTAGGGGGCGCTACCAGACATCAGTCAGTGCATACGCTTCAGTAATACAGGGGTTTTACCAGTAAATTGCCCATTCTGATTGGTCAGTTCTCTCGGCCATTGACAAGTTTCACAGATCTGGACTGTCTTTGTCCAGATTGTTATTGTATGTTGAGTCTGGTTTCAACTTACAATGGTCCAGAAAAGACCATTGTATGTTGAAACTATTGTATGTTGAGGCCATTGTAAGTTGAGGGATCACTGTATATACTTTAAATGGGGGAGTATAGCTTCAGACAATCCTTTCAGGTACAGTATATCAGGTTGCCCAGGTTGTTGGAATAAAAATGATAAACTTTCACTTACCTTCCACCTTTTTCCCCAGTGCCACTTGAATCAATCTCCCATCCTTCTTCATGCTTTTGGGGCCCAACACGTCACACTGCACACAGCTAATCACTGGCCACAGAGATGTGGTGCCTTGGACAGTGATAGGCTGAGTGGCACTGTGATGTAACGGGCCCCGGCACCAGGAAGAAGTAGCATATTTACTCCTGTCCCAGCCTATAGGAAACTTTTCAAAACTAGCAGAAAACTTCCTTAAAGTGTACCTGTCATTATAAAAACCTTTGACATGTCTTGGTCGGGGTCTGGCTGTTCAGACCACAACCAATTAGTAGAAAGAGTGGGAAGAGCATTTGCATTATGGTCATAGACTTGCATTATGGTCATAGACTTTCATTATGGTCATGTGACACAGAGCCAGTAGTGAACCCACTAAGCCCATAGTGGTGCGTCATTATACCAGCACTTTGTCATTTTCTTGTTCATAAAAGGTAAAATATAGTTCCCTCACATTAGGTGCAGTATAGTCCCCCACATTAGGTGCAGTATAGTTCTCCACATTAGGTGCAGTATAATGTTCCCCCACATTAGGTGCAGTATAGTTCTCCACATTAGGTGCAGTATAGTTCCCCACATTAGGTGCAGTATAGTCCCCCACATTAGGTGCAGTATAGTTCCCCCACATTAGGTGCAGTACAGTTCCCCACATTAGGTGCAGTATAGTTCCCCACATTAGGTGCAGTATAGTTCCCCACATTAGGTGCAGTATAGTCCCCCACATTGGGTGCAGTATAGTCCCCCACATTAGGTGCAGTATAGTCCCCCACATTAGGTTGGCAGTATAGTTCCCCCACATTAGGTGTAGTATAGTTCCCCCAAATTAGGTGCAGTATAGTTCCCCCACATTAGGTGCAGTATAGTTCCTCCACACTAGGTGCAATATAGTCCCCCACATTAGGTGCAGTATAGTTCCCCCACATTAGGTGCAGTATAGTTCCCCACATTAGGTGCAGTATAGTTCCCCCACATTAGGTGCAGTATAGTTCCCCCACATTAGGTGCAGTATAGTTCCCCACATTAGGTGCAGTATAGTTCCCCACATTAGGTACAGTATAGTCCCCCACATTAGGTGCAGTATAGTTCCCCAACATAAGGTGTAGTATAGTTCCCCCACATTAGGTGCAGTATAGTTCCCCCACATTAGGTGCAGTATAGTTCCCCACATTAGGTGCAGTATAGTTCCCCCACATTAGGTGCAGTATAGTTCCCCCACATTAGGTGCAGTATAGTTCCCCCACATTAGGTGCAGTACAGTTCCCCCACAGACATACAGACTTCAGCCATATACAGTGTATGGCTGGAGGCTGTATGCCTGTTTCCTGCCCCACTTCAATATTTCGACCACCGCTCCGGGGTCACGATCTACTGCTATGGCCTACGGGTAGATCGTGACCCTGGAGCGGTGGTCGGAATACTGAAGATGATGTGCTGCTGGTCACTTAACAAATGCGCACGTCCTCCTCATCGCTCTGCTCCGCTCGGCTCTGTTACTATGGGTGCACGCACGGGACATCAGTGACGTCCCTGCGTACCCTACCTCCGGGCGGCCCCTGTATTTTTAAAGTTAACATGGGGCCGGCGGCCGCAGAGAGGTAACTGGGGTATCCCTGTGTCCCGAAAAGATTTTTTGGGACACAGGGATGTCCCTAATGTGACGCAGCCACATCTCAAAGCGGCCCCAGGTCCGGCGGCCCACCGGGAAATTTCCCGGTATACCGGTAGGCCAGTCCGGGCCTGATGCTGAGACCCCACAGAAAAGGTGTAACCTGAAGATTCCAGCTCCTGGGCCTGGGTGCAATCACACCTTCTGCACCCCCTATAAATACGCCCCTGCCCCTCAGCTAAGTGGGTTTGTACCATCTTTCACCAAAAATAGGTCCATATACTCTCTAAAGAATCTGTCTCTTTCAGAAAGCAGATGGTGGAAAGTTGCAGCAGTTTATTTAGCAATTGGTGGGGGGCTCAGCACCCAGACCCAGACTGATCAAAACTTATGACGTGTCTCTATGACAAATCTAAAGCATTCTTTGAATGACAGCAACACTTTAAGTTCAACACCTAAATCATATGCAGTATGCTCCTGAACTCCCTCCAGCTGTGACTGCAGGCAACCAGAATTTACGTGATAAGGAACACGTTGTATCTAGGGGTTATGCATAAACTTGGTTATACGTAAACATAGACTGGGTTAACTGTATACTGGGTCAGATGCTAACTGATGCAAATCTGTTTTTATCAATTCAACAGCTAGGAGATAGACATGCCTACAGCAATTCAGAGTGGCAAGGCGCTGTTCTGCTAAGGCGTGTTTCGTGCCCCGCTCGTAAGCTGGTAAAACGCGCCTCCTCCATTCATTTCTATGGGAGACTTGAATGAAGTTTTTTCCGCTGGACATCTTTTTTAACCCAACACAGCAATGTGTTATGTTGGCATATCCTAATGCGCCATAGATTATAATTATTTTACTATTATAATTTTTTTTTATTATTATTTATTATTACAGCGCCTTTGGTTCCAGTAATTGAGGAGTACTCATCTGTACGTGTGTGATAATCCCATATACACCTGGAAAAACATATGACATGAAATGATAATATCATGTAGTCTACATAGTCTACACCTGTGAGATTACATGATGTTGCTTTATACATGGGATGTCATGTGCTGTACTATTTTATAATGGTATAAGAACATTTGAATTCTATTTACTGTACTACTATACAGTGGTCCCTCAAGTTACAATATTTATTGGTTCTTGGTCGACCATTGTATGCTGAAACCATTGCATGTTGAGACCAGAACTCTATGGAAACCTGGTAATTGGTTCTGAACCCATCAAAATGTCATCCAAAAATAGGAAAAAGTGAGAATTAAAGAAAAATAAGTAGATAACTAATATAGATACAGCAAGTCCTTACATATAAAAGTAAGAAAGATCTGCTGGGAGCTGCAATCACTGTCTCCCAAGCAGGGAGCCTCCAGCTGTTGCAAAATTACAACTCTCAGCATGCCTGGACAGCCAAAGGCTGTACGGCATGCTGGGAGTTGTAGTTTTGCAACAGCTGGAGGCAACCTCTTTGGGAAACACTGGTCTATGTAGAGGACAGGAGCTTCTTCAGGGTCCTGTACAGTACATGCAATGTCCTAAAAAAGTAACATGGAGTCGCCATCAGCTGGTGTCCAAAGGAGCAGCTAACCCTGGTACAGGTAAAGTGTACAGAACATGTAATACCTCCCTGTACTGTTGTGGGCGCTACCAGACATCAGTCAGTGCATACGCTTCAGTAATACAGGAGTTTTACCAGTGAATGCCCATTCTGGTCAGTTCTTCCATCATTGACACATTTCACAGATCTGGACTGTCTGTAGCATTGTATGTTGAGTCTGGTTTCAACTTACAATGGTCCAGAAAAGACCATTGTATGTTGAAACTATTGTATGCTGAGGCCATTGTAGGTTGAGGGATCACTGTACAGTATTTTGTTACATATTCAATATTGCCGAATTAAAGAACTTGTGGGATCTGCACAAGTGTCACTAGCCTAGAACAGTCTATATCAGTGACACATGGATCTCCAGCTTCTGCAAAACTCCCCCAACCACTGAAGGAGCACAGGCTGGGGACCACTGGTTTACCTGGACAGCAGCCAAGGAATAAACTTTAATACAAGTTATGTCACAAACTTTATGCGCTCTTTTATTCAGTCATATTTTTTATTAAGCTATACAACACCATAAAGAATGAAGAGTATTGTGATCTGCTGAGAATCTTATAGAGGTCTCTTACCAGGAGCAGCGAGCAGAGCTGTGGTCAGTCCTGTGGTCCTTATGATTGCTCAGATCTCTATCCATGTGCAGTAACGCTGTCATCTGCTATATATAGCTGGAAGCAGGTAGGTCGATGTTGCAGGGGGTGGTGCTGGATATTTCAGGGCGGTCTTACACATTTCGTGCGATAAGCATGAGTCAGCAAGGCTCAAGTTACTAAGCTTGTGAATGGGCTCAGCTTCAGTGACATAACCGGCAGGATGATAGTGATGAGGCTCCCAGACATGGACACAGCTTGAGGGCAGAGGGAAAAGCCCATCCCAATGAGGAGAGAACATTCTGGAATAGAACGGGCTGTGATGGGAAAACATGAAAGGAGGAGACCTTCCCGCAGCAGGGAATACAAAGCATTCATACAGATCATGTAACATGAGGCGGGGTGTGAGGTGCAGGGCAGATGTTGTTACCCTAGGGGCAGATGGCATTAACCCCTTGTATTTGTGACGCCAGGGCGTGGTTTAGCCTATAACCACCCGAAGGTATACCGCTGGATCCTGGGCTAGACACAAAGGCAATAAAGACTCTGATGCCAAGTTACGGACAACGGTAGCTTTACTGATGGTAGGCAGATGGTAAAGTCTATACAGTTCAGCCAGGGCCCAAGGAGGTGACCAGTGACGCAGAGACCTTAAGTGCTTGCTGGGTCTTGTAGTACGATTGGCTAATTGAATGCAGACCATGCTGAGTTGACAGATGACAGGGACTGACTGGACTTGACTCATAAAGCTGGGACTTTATCTTACTTGAATAGATGTTGGCTGCAGGACTTGACTTTGAAGTCTCCAATCCTTTGGACACACACACTAGGCACGACTGACCTCTGTAAAGACTTGGTGTATAAGAGAAAGAGCTCCACCCAGGGCTTATATGGGGGAGACTAGCAGGGAGCCCATAGGTCACCCCTCGGATCACCTGGTCACTGGTACCTCCTGGGTAACAATCACATGACATATCACATGGTATAACTCTTACAGTGATAACACATTTTATACAGTACAACATATTTACAATGGGGAAACTAATGCAGGGGGCCCTGGTGACACTGAAGGATTCTACCTGACAGGGCAGTGAAGATACGGGGAACACCTCTTGTACTGGGCCACCACAATTTCTTTTAGGACAAAGCCATTCTGCAGATGAAAAGTTTAGGACGCTTTCACACTGAATTTTTGGTGTACATTTTCCATATAAGCCGGGACAGCTCCCAGCACATAGATCAGAGGTATCCACAGACCCTCCCTGACCGAAGCCAAAGAATGTATGAGTTCACTGTAAGGCATAGTGCAGCAGACTGTACTATTCCATGGCTCTGCACGGAAGAAAAACATATACTGTGGTCCCTTAAGTTACAATATTACTTTGTTCTAGGACGAACATTGTATTTTGAGACCGTAACTCTATGGAAAACTGGTTACTGGTTCCAATGTCTCTAAAATTTCAAACCAAAATAAGAAAAAAATAGATGCCAACATAACTAATACAGCTATTTTTTGTTGCAGCAGTGTTGCCTTCAGCTGTGTGCCTACAGTTTTGCAAAACTACAACTCTCAGCATGCCCAGACATCCTTTGACTGTCCAGGCATGCTTGGAGTTGTAGTTTTGCAACAGCTGGAGGCACATATTTGGTAAAACTCTGTTTTACAGCAGTGTTGCTGCAGGATGTGTTCCTCCTACAGCCTTGTCAATCAGCCATCTTGTGTCCATGACCCTTGGACACACTCATGCTGCTGTGGGACTCATCAGTGTCCCAGGAGGTATGGGGACCCCTAGTGGTGGGATTTTCAAATGCAATTTTCTTTAATAAAATGTGATTTTTTTTATAAAGAAGTATATTAGAAAAACCACGTGACATGTCATGCTTATTATTTTAAAGTTTTGTAGAAAATGATTCAGTTTAAGGTTATGAACTGACAAAGTTTTTGTTTGCCATGTTTTTGCCTGGAAAGAAAAGACATTATAAGAAACTACTCCTCATTTTTCTCCTCCATGATACAGTTTTTGTAATGTTCCATCCCCTCAATAGTGTGCGCAGACATTTTCATGGGGGTTTTAAGTCATGTGATTCTTTTATCATGTAATTCTAGGATTTCTATTAAAGGCAGTTTGGGAGGGGGCACACACATTTTTTTTTCCACCTATAAGGGTCTATGTGAGATCAAAAAAATTAATAAAAAAAAGCCATACAAATTTTGAAAAGCTGCCACTGAGTAATAAAAAAAAAACCCCATCAAAAACACATGGTATAGTGTGCAATGTTTCCCTGTTGACCCCAAGCTAACATCTAGCACTCTATTTGAGTGTTTTTGGACAAAAATGCTGTGTCTGTTTCCAGCCCAACTTATATTTTATACATTTATGTCTCTGCTCTTTTTATGCTTACGAGTCCAGTCGGCTTCCCACCCAAAAATTACCAGCCTTTCCTACAGACAGATATCTGTCAGTCACCACTTTTCTATGCATGGAAATCTAGTGAGTGTTCTTATTGGTGATCACCAATGGAAATTCACAGGAGAAAGGTTGTGAGTCACTAAGTGGGACCACCCACTGGACTCTTAAAGGGAACCAAGCATTAGATTTAACATATATTATGCTTGGCAACTCTGTCTAGGGAGCAGAATGATGACGTGAGCTGTCAATTATGAATAGAGATAATTCCGATCCTAACCACTCAACCCCTTAGATGTTGCAGTAAATAGCAACACTAACATATAGGTAGCTATGAAGAGGGGTCTCTTCTGTGACCCACTCACAACTCGCAGTTGGGTTGCCATGGTAACCAGAATACTAATGAAAACCTTCAAGTTGTCCATGATTGATGGCTAACAATTTTTTTTGTTTAAATATATAAAAGAATGAATGAAAGAAATATATATATTTAAAAGAAGAAACCCCAATATAAAACATTCATTTTTTTAACATACACTGGTTAAAAAATGTGTAATATTTTATTTTTGTCCCTGCAGCTATTGCCTGTGTGTCTGTCTCTATGAGGAGTCCAAATACAGGAAGTGAGGTGGACAAGCAGGGATCTGTGCACTAAGTAAAAGCAGGAGAGTGTGCACTGAGGCTCTATAACATGCTCCTGGCTCATACATCAGGATGATTGACAAGCCAGGAGCCTGCACAGAGCCCTGCTTGTCCACCCTCACTTCCTGTATTTGGACTCATCATAGAGACACACAGACAATAGCTGCAGGGACAGCATTTTTTCACCTAAAAATTACCCATAATTTTTAACCTATGTATATTACAAATATACCGTATTTTTCGTCCTATAGGACGCACCGGCGTATAAGACGCACCCAATTTTTAGGGGCAAAATCTTTAAAAAATAAAGATTTTGAACCCAATAGTGGTCTTCAATCTGCGGACCTCCAGATGTTGCAAAACTACAACTCCCAACATGCCCGGACAGCCGTTGGCTGTCCAGGCATGCTGGGAGTTGTAGTTTTGCAACATCTGGAGGTCCGCAGATTGAAGACACTGCAGGAGGAGGTAATACTCACGTGTCCCCGCCGCTCCGGACCCGTCACCGCTGCCCTGGATGTCGCTCCATCACTGTCCCCGTCGCTCCAGAACGTCTCTGCTGCCGGCCGAGTATCCTCGCTCTCCGTTGCCGCCATCACGTCGTTACGCACGCCGACGCACATACGCGATGACGTGATGACGAAGTAGAGCGCCGGCATACAGGGGATCCCTGAACGGAGAAGACACCGAGGAGGCAGGTAAGGTCCCCCCCCCGGTGTCCTGTAAGCACTAACCCGGCTATTCAGTCGGGCTGTTCGGGACCGCCGCGGTGAAATCGCTGCGGTCCCGAACAGCCCGACTGAACAGCCGGGTTAGTGTCACTTTCCCTTCAGATGCGGCGGTCAGCTTTGATCGCCGCGTCTGAAGGGTTAATACAGGGCATCACCGTGATCGGTGATGTCCTGTATTAGCCGCGGGTCCCGGCCGTTGATGGCCGCAGGGACCGCCGCGATAGGGGTGTATTCGCCGTATAAGAAGCACCGACTTTTTCCCCCCAGTTTTGGGGAAGAAAAAGTGCTTCTTATACGGCGAAAAATACGGTACATAGAACGGTATTATCTACATTGTATAAAAAGTTAAAAGGTATACTTGAAATAAAACACTATTTATCCTAAATGGTATACTCTGTTAGAAAAAAATACTCAATGCTAGAATTGCCCTATTTGGAAATATATGGATAAAAATTCTGGACATGACAGTTTTTTTTTTATTTTTTATAAAAAAGATACAGGACACTCAAACCTTCCTAATTTTTTAACTTGTAGAAAGGAGTGATAGACTGCCACTACTCTCAGTAAGATGCATATGCGTCTGGCGGTGAAGCTGGAAGGATCTGAACCTGCAGCAGAAAGCAGTCTGGTGGCGCTCAAGGGAAAATTGCAATTCCAATCAGGTCAGTAGAAGAATAGGAAAAAGACAAACTTGGCGACTCACCACTGCTTTGCTTGAAGACTTTATTGAACAAAGTCACTGCATATCATCGTACATTAGCAGGAAAGGGTGGATGAGGCGGGGGGAGAATCGTGGGACAATTGTGGGACAAGCAAGCAGTGGTGAGTCGCCAAGTTTGTCTTTCTTCTATTCTTCTACTGACTTTCTTAAAGGAGTAGTCCAGTGGTGATTCAGTGGTTTACAACTTATCCCCTATCTTAAGGATAGGGGATAAGTTGCAGATCGCGGGGGGTCCAACCCCTGGGGCCCCCCGCGATCTCCTGTATGGAGCCCCGACAGCCCGCGGGAAGGGGGCGTGTCGACCTCCGCACGAGGCGGCAGTCGACACGCCCCCTCAATACAACTCTATGGCAGAGCCGAAGCGCTGCCTTCGGCAATCTCCGGCTCTGCCATTGAGATGTATTGAGGGGGCGTGTCGGCCGCCGCCTCGTGCGGGGGTCGACACCCGCTATCTCGGCGGAGAGCCGGGGCCCCGTACAGAGAGATCGCAGGGGGCCCCAGAGGTCGGACCCCCCGCGATCTCAAACTTATCCCCTATCCTTAGGATAGGGGATAAGTTTTTCACCACTGGACTACCCCTTTAAATTGTTACTTGTTTTACATAGACTTCTCTTTTAGGAATTTGCAGTGATATCTAGTTGTTTTTCCATATATTTATATTTAGTACATAATGATACATTTTTCCTAATTGCTGTTCCTCCCCTGCATTTCTTAGCTGGTCGCATAGACCTTACAGACTTTCCCAACTGAGACATAATCATCCTGTACGATAAATCTAGTTTTTAGAGATTAATTTAAAAGATCCAGCTGTGCGTGTGAAATTGAGATGTTCATGTAATCTGCCAGAGCTTCCAGATCTAAAATTAGACCACATACCGCTCTGCTGAAGACTTGGAACCGCTATGTGTTAGCAATGCTGTTATATTCCACAGTCATCTTGCTCATTCCATGTAAGGAGAGGACAGACCATGATTATTTGAGGTTCTTATGGAGAATGAAAAAGTAAGTATAATTGCTTCTAAAATTGTTAGGTAAACTAAAAGGAGTTGTCCAGGGAAAGAAAACATATCCTCTATACACACAATAGGGGATAAGTCTATCAGGGGTCAAGTCCTGGGGAAAAAAAGTGAGGGAACTCATCCAAGATTTCCACTCAAGGGCTGGTCCTGCAGGACTCCTGCCAAAAAAGGGCAGGAACTCAGTTCCCATGCGTTCCTGTAGGACTTGAGCCCTGGGACCCTCCACAATCTCCTGAACAGGATACCCGCTCTCTGAGAGGAGTGTGTGCTGCAGATGACACATGTTCCATTAATTGCTATGGCAGAGCCGTAGAGACCAGAGTGCTGTACACTGGCATCTCTGACACCACCATAGAAATCAATGGAGTGCATGATCTCTACAGCAGTGGTTCTCAACCTCTTTTGCGACTGTACCCCCAAAGGGTCAAAGTATATCCGTTGGTACTGTTGGCGCATAACTTACGCGTGAGGGGTACCCGCAGACAAGATAAGTAATAAAACTACTTATTTTCATAATGGCGTGTGCTTACCTTTCTAATGCGATACTTGGGCTTGTTTTTGTGCCATCAAAAATGTGATGCGAGGATGGATGCTGCGGATGGCTAGTATAACATCACCTTTTGGCATTTGCCCCCTTCCATCTTAAACAACCTTTGAGGGGTTACCCCCTCGCGGGGATTAACCCTTCACTAGAACCCCCCTTAAAAACAATCTTCATTCTTAACTTGTAAAATATTACCCCTTCACACAATGGTTAAAATTGTCAGTGGAGGTTGTGGTATTAGGGAGCTATAGTTACTCCTCTCTTATATATAGAGCTTGTGTTATGTAATTCTCCGTGCCAATTTTATATTGCTTAGGCGCAGAGTATACCTATGCTCTGAACTCTTTTTGTCCCTCCACTGTTTAAAACTAACTACCAGCCCACCCGACGTTTCGGTGATAAATCACCTTTGTCAAGGGTTAGAGACTAACCCTTAGTCTCTAACCCTTGACAAAGGTGATTTATCACCGAAACGTCAGGTGGGCTGGTAGTTAGTTTTAAACAGTGGAGGGACAAAAAGAGTTCAGAGCATAGGTATACTCTGCGCCTAAGCAATATAAAATTGGCACGGAGAATTACATAACACAAGCTCTATATATAAGAGAGGAGTAACTATAGCTCCCTAATACCACAACCTCCACTGACAATTTTAACCATTGTGTGAAGGGGTAATATTTTACAAGTTAAGAATAAAGATTGTTTTTAAGGGGGGTTCTAGTGAAGGGTTAATCCCCGCGAGGGGGTAACCCCTCAAAGGTTGTTTAATTTATGATTTGCCCTGTTACCTCCAGGGACATATTTTGTGGATAAAACCCTTCCATCTTAATCCCCTCTTGCCATTAACCCCCCCCCCCCTCCCCCGCCATCTTATTCCCCTTGTGCCATTATTTTTTTTAAAAAGTGAGGGTTAGTATCCCCTTCTCTGTCCTCTGACACAATCTTATTCGAAGAGATGCAGCGTAAAATGTCCAATTTACCACCTTCATGAACCAAATGCTTTCAGTGCCCACTGTTTTCCTAGCTGGAGCTGAAGATTAGTGTTGAGCGGCATAGGCCATATTCGAATTCGCGAATATTCGCGAATATATGGACGAATATTCGTCATATATTCGCGAATATTCGCATATTCGTAATATCCCGTTTTATTTTCGCATGTGCAAAAATTCGCGTATACGAAAATTAAAGCATAAGCAAAATTCGCATATGCGAAACTTAGCATATGCAAATTTTCTTATATGCGAAAATTCGCACACCAGTCTCACACTGTAGTATTGGACACTCCTTTATACCACACAAGCTGAAAGCAGAGAGGGATGATCACTGTGATGTGTACTGTAAAAAACAAAACAAAAAAAAAACGAATATTCGTAATTATGAATATATGGCGCTATATTCGCGAATATTCGCGAATTCACGAATATGCGATATTCGCGAATAAAATTCGCATTGCGAATATTCGTGAGCAACACTACTGAAGATGCTCTGCGGCTGCCCCCTGCAGCTCTCTGACAAACTAAGTTCTCCCCATGCTAGGTACTTCAGCTGCAGGGGAAGACACCAACAACTTCTGCTTTAACCAGTCTGCACCATACTGCAGAGCCACTTCTCTGACCCAGCTTAACAGGTTCTCCAGGTCTCCAGACAAGTTCTCAAGAACTTTGTTGCTGTTCAGCAGATCGACAGGACCCGCATTACATAGTAAAAGGAGCTGAAATCAAATGGTTCCATACACTGTGCAGTGGCTGGGCATGGTTCCTGTTATAGGTAACTATTAATTTCAATATTTTATACTGGAAAACTTACTACTTAGGGGAACTCCTGTGAAAACCTTTTTTTTTTTTATACATCAACTGGGTCCAGAAAGTTAAACAGATTTGTAAATTACTTCTATTAAAAAATATTTATCCTTCCAATACATTTTATGGGCTGTATACTACAGAAGAAATGCTTTTCTTTTTGGATTTCTCTGATCTTACGACCGCAGTGCTCTCTGCTGACCTCTGCTGTTCATTTTAGGAATTGTCCAGAGCAGCAAATGTTTGCTATGGGTAAGCGCTGCAGAATCTGTAGGCGCTATATAAATAAATAAAATAAACTAAATAAAATATGGGGATTTTCTCCTGCTCTGGCCAGTTCCAAAAATGGACAGCAGAGGTCAGCAGAGAGCACTGTGATTGTGACATAAGAGAAACCCAACAAGAAAAGCATTTCTTCTTTAGTATATAGCCCCTAAAAAGTACTGGAAGGATTAAGATTTTTTTAATAGAAGTAATGTACAAATCTGTTTAACTTTCTGGCACCAGTTGATTAAAAAAAAAAAAAAAAAAGTTTTCCACGGGAGTACCCCTTTAAAGTCCTCCACTATATGAGAACAAATGGAAAGAAAGGGATCAGCTCACTGCGTTCATATTTAGTTGACTGCTCGCAAGTATAAGCACAATGGACACAGAAATAAACACTGGTCCAGACTCCAGGTAAAGCAATGACAAAGATGAAGGGTCATTGACACAACTGACTGAAGATTAGATTATTATACCATTTATGAAGATGGGTCCATGGAAAATCCACAAAAGTGGCAGATTTGTAGTTAATATAGGACTTGATGGGGTGATTTACAGTGGAATGCAAAGACATAAATATCTTGGGTTTGTTGATATATATATACAATGCTACATCTGTTAACCCAGCATTTAAAACAACCTTTAGTGTAGAGACAAGCCAGGTAGTTACATTGTCCACATATAGACAAGAGAATAACATGGCAACTAAGGGAATGTTCACACTGAGGAATTGGAGGGGAATCTCCACGAGTAATTCTGCTCTCTTTTTCCTCTCCAAGTCATTCAGCAGTGAAATCCCCATAGAGCTGTGCAGAATTTCTACCCCTCAGTTCACACTGAGGAATTTCCTCAAGCAGAATTCTGTCGAGGAAGTCTGTTCCGCTTGAAGAAAAAACATGTTCTTTCTTTCAGGTGGAATCAGCGTCTTACTCGCATAGAGATCAATTTATTTATTTTTTGAGTCAGAAGCATTTCCGTGCGGAATTGGTGCGGAATTGGCGTGGAATTTGTGCGGAATTTTCGCATGAAAAAAAAAAAGTTATGAATAGAAATACTTGATACTCCTCCTCCGCATGAAACCTGCATTTCCACGCGGAATTCCACGCCAATTCCGTGTGAATTCTGCACGATTTCCACGTGAAATCTCTGTGAGTTCTTGTGGAAAAGTACCAATATTTTGAGGCAGAAAATTTCTGCTTAATTTCTGCCCCAATTCCTCAGTGTGAACATACCCTAAGAAAGTAGCACCTCTGGCCTTCCATTTGATGCCATCCTGCAATGTATTGGAAACATCTTCAACTTGATGTATAATCAGAAGATAGAAGAAGAAAAAGCCTCCTCCCTGGAACCAACATGATGAGCTATTTCATACTATAGGCAACTAATATATATATAGTATAGTATGAGTGACAGTCCTTAGCTTGTAGGGTAGTAATGTCTGCTGGTAGAATTCCTATATAATGTTCTTTGTAACCTATTTAGTGTCTGGTCCCCCATTAAGGACACATTCAGAAGTACAGCCTGGTTCAGATGATGTTCCATTGTAAACCTTCATTCATTTGTTGTAATTAATATATTCAATAAACTCGTTATTTATACAGAGAGACTCTTTCCAGATAAGGATAAGGCTGCCTATATAGCAACCATAGCACCTAATATAATTGTGTTAGATGTTGTTGGTTGTAATAGATGATCCTCCTTGTATCTGGCTATAGACGATCGTCCTCCATCTAAAGGTTAACTAGGAGACGGAAAACCTAGCACCCATCAGACACGCCACATCTGTAGATAATAGCCGTAATCAACCATCAAGAAACTATTTGTAAGTAGTAAATTAAGAACTCCGCTCTCTAGGTTCTGCACTGTCAGGTGAACTGGAGGCTGACAGTGGGTTGTCATCTATGTGTGTTAAATTGTGTTGCCATCTAACATGCCATATTAATAGGAACTAAACACCACTCTATTCTATTGCTAGTGTTAGTTATTTTTGCTAATTTTACCTTTTTTTCAATAAAGAGTTTGGGGTCTGTTCACACTGGAGCATCTGGGTTGCATAATCACATATGTCACCATTAAATTCTGATATTTTTAAATTGCAGACTCAATCTCTTTAAGTTTAGCACCCTCATGTATGAAAAGTATCTAAGAAGAAAAGAACAAAATGATCCAGCACGGAAGAAATTTCCAGCTTTATTCAATCCTCTTTAAAAACAGCATGGCAAGGCACACTTCCCATGGTCTGAACAATCTTGACGCATTTCGAGCGCATGCGCTCGAAATGCGCCAAGATTGTTCAGACCATGTGAAGTGTGCCTTGCCATGCTGTTTTTAATCCCTTAACGACCACGGACGTAAATGTACGTCCTAGTTTGGTGGTACTTCGCACACCAGGACGTACATTTATGTCCTGTGTATGACTGTGAGCATCGGAACGGTGCTCGCGACATACACGGCAGGTTCCGGCTGCTAGCAGCAACCGGGGACCCGCCAGTAATGGCTGACATCCGCGATCGCGCAGATGTCCGCCATTAACCCCTCAGATGCCGTGATCAATACAGATCACGGCATCTGCGACAGTGCAGTACTTCAAATGGATAATCGGATCGCCCGCAGCGCTGCCACGGCGATCCGATCATCCAGCATGGCGGCCTGAGGTCCCCTCACCTGGCTCTGGCTGTCTCCCGTGGTCTTCTGCTCTGGTCTGAGATCGAGCAGACCAGAGCAGAAGATCACCGATAATACTGATCAGTGCTGTGTCCTATGCATAGCACTGAACAGTATTAGCAATCAAAGGATTGCTATAGATAGACATAAAAAGTGTAAAATAGAAGTTGAAAAATGTAAAAATAAAAAGTAAAAGAAGTGAAAAATCCCCTCCCCCAATAAAAATGAAAATTGTCCGTTTTTCCCTAAAAAGTACTTGAAGGATTAAGATTTTTTTAATAGAAGTAATTTACAAATCTGTTTAACTTTCTGACACCAGTTGATAAAAAAAAAAAATAAAAAAAGTTTTCCACGGGAGTACCCCTTTAACCCCTACAGGACCCATGACGTAACGGTACGTCCCGACACCCTGGGTCTCAAGGACCAGGGACGTACATTTACGTCATGGGCAGTTCTAGTCCCCGCCATGCGCCGGGCAGGGATCGGAGCGGGGGGTCTGTCAGTACATGCTGGGAGTTGTAGTTTTGAAACAGCTGTAGGTTTGCCCCCCCATGTGAACGTACAGGGTACATTCACACGGGCAGGCTTACAGTAAGTTTCCTGCTTCAAGTTTGGGCTACGGCTCAAACTTCTAGGGAGAAACTCACCGTAACACGTCAGTGTGAATGTACCCTAAAAACACTACACTACACTAACACATAATAAAGGGTAAAACACTACATATAAACCCCCGTACACTTTCCCCCTCAATAAAAATGAAAAACGTATTGTATGGCGGTGTTTCCAAAACGGAGCCTCCAGCTGTTGCAAAACAACAACTCCCAGCATTTCCGGACAGCCACTGACTTTTCCAGGAATGCTGGGAGTTTAGCAACAGCTGGAGGCACTCTGTTTGGGAATCACTGGCATAGAATACATCTATGTCCACCCCTATGCAATCCCTAATTTAGTCCTCAAATGCGCATGGCGCTCTCTCACTTCGGAGCCCTGTCATATTTCAAGGAAACAGTTTAGGGCCACATATGGGGCATCGCCGTAGTCGGGAGAAATTGCACTACAAATTTTGGGGGGCTTTTTCTCCTTTTACCCCTCATGAAAAGGAAAAGTTGGGGCTACACCAGCTTGTTAGTGTAAAAAAATTAAAAAAATTACACTAACATGCTGGTGTTGCCCTTTACTTTTTATTTTCACAAGCGTTAAAAGGAAAAAAAGACCATCAAAATTTGTAATGCAATTTCTCCTGAGTACAGAAATACCCCATATGTGTGCGTAAAATGCTCTGCGGACGCACAAGAAGGCTCAGGAGTGAGAGAGCACCATGTACATTTGAGGTCTAAATTGGTGATTTGCACAGGGGTGGCTGATTTTACAGCGGTTCTGACATAAACGCAAAAAAATAAATACCCACATGTGACCCCATTTTGGAAACTACACCCCTCACGTAATGTAATAAGGGCCCCACAGGTGTCTGACAGATTTTTGGAACAGTGGTCCGTGAAAATGAAAAATTTTATTTTTCATTTGCACAGCCCACTGTTCCAAAGATCCGTCAAACGCCAGTGGGGTGTAAATACTCACTGCACCCCTTATTAAATTCTGTGAGGGGTGTAGTTTCAAAAATAGGGTCACATGTGGGGGGTTCCACTGTTCTGGCACCACGGGGGGCTTTGTAAACGCACATGACCCCTGACTTCCATTCCAAACAATTTTTTTCCCCAAAAGCTCAATGGCGCTCCTTCTCTTCTGAGCATTGTAGTGCGCCAGCAGAGCACTTGACGTCCACACATGGGATATTTCCATACTCAGAAGAGATGGGGTTACAAATTTTGGGGGGTATTTTTTGCTATTAACCCTTGCAAAAATGTGAAATTTGGGGGGAAACACACATTTTAGTGAATTTTTTTTTTTTTTACATATGCAAAAGTTGTGAAACCCCTGTGGGGTATTGAGGCTCGCTTTATTCCTTGTTACGTTCCTCAAGGGGTCTAGTTTCCAAAATGGTATGCCATGCGTTTTTTTTTGTGCTGTTCTGGCACCATAGGGGCTTCCTAAATGCGACATGCCCCCCCGAGCAAAATTTGCTCTCAAAAAGCCAAATATGACTCCTCTTCTGAGCATTGTAGTTCGCCCGTAGTGCACTTCAGGTCAACTTATGGGGTACCTCCATACTCAGAAGAGATGGGGTTACAAATTTCGGGGGGTCTTTTCTGCTATTAACCCTTGCAAAAATGTGAAATTTGGGGAGAAACACACATTTTAGTGAAAAAAGTAGTGTTCTGGCACCATACGGGCTTCCTAAATGCAACATGCCCCCCAAAAACCATTTCAGAAAAACGTACTCTCCAAAATCCCCTTGTCGCTCCTTCGCTTCTGAGCCCTCTACTGCGCCCGCCAAACAATTTACATAGACATATGAGGTATGTGCTTACTCGAGAGAAATTGGGCTACAAAGATAAGTATACATTTTTTCCTTTTACCCCTTATAAAAATAAAAAAATTGGGTCTGCTATTCCTGTGAAACACCTAAAGGGTTAAAACGCTGACTGAATGTCATTTTGAATACTTTGGGGGGGGGGGGGTTGCAGTTTTTATAATGGGGTCATTTGTGGGGTATTTCTAATATGAAGACCCTTCAAATCCACTTCAAACCTGAACTGGTCCCTGAAAAATAGTGAGTTTGAAAATTTTGTGAAAAATTGGAAAACTGCTGCTGAACTTTGAAGCCCTCTGGTGTCTTCCAAAAGTAAAAACACATCAATTTTATGATGCAAACTTAAAGTAGACATATTGTATATGTGAATCAAATTTTTTTTTATTTGGAATATCCATTTTCCTTACAAGCAGAGAGCTTCAAAGTTAGAAAACTGCAACCTTTTAAAATTTTTCATCAAATTTGGGGATTTTTCACCAAGAAAGGATGCATTACCATAAAATTTTACCACTGCGTTAAAGTAGAATATGTCACGAAAAAACAATCTCGGAATCAGAATGATAACTAAAAGCATTCCAGAGTTATTAATGTTTAAAGTGACAGTGGTCAGATGTGCAAAAAACGCCCTGGTCCTAAGGTGTAAAATGGCCTGGTCCTTAAGGGGTTAATCCCTTAATCTCTTAAGGACCCAGCCATTTTACACCTTAGGACCCGGCCATTTTTTGAACATCTGACCACTGTCACTTTAAACATTAATAACTCTGGAATGCTTTTAGTTATCATTCTGATTCCGAGATTATTTTTTCGTGACATATTCTACTTTAACATAGTGGTAACATTTTTTGGTAACTTGCATCCTTTCTTGGTGAAAAATCCCCAAATTTTATGAAAAATTAGAAAATTTAGCATTTTTCTAACTTTGAAGCTCTCTGCTTGTAAGGAAAATGGATATTCAAAATATATATATTTTTATTCACATATACAATATGTCCACTTTATGTTTGCATCATAAAATGTACAAGTTTTTACTTTTGGAAGACACCAGAGGGCTTCAAAATTCAGCAGCAATTTTCCAATTTTATTGCCGACTAGGAGGCTCATAATATGCTTTCCAAATTCTTTACTACTCAAATAGCAGCTGAAATAACAGTGAACAGGTAAAGAGAAAAAACTTGATAGAATACAACCAAACATGCTGTACAGGTGTATGTCCTGGATAACCAATCAGGTGTGGTGACAGGTGATATAAGTCAGCGAGCCCTAGTATCTTCTCCTTTCTTTGCTGCTCGTCAGAAAGATAAGTACCCTATACAACTGTGTATTTTTCCTCACAGATATTTCAACTAAATAAACTTATTATCTTTAGCCCCCTTACACTCTTATTTTATATATAACCATATATATATATATATATATATATATATATATATATATACTTATACTACATACTTATTGTTCCATAGAATTTTCCTTACCAGTTTTAAATACCATTATTCCTCAGCATTCTTTCCCCTCTGCCCCCCTTCCCCTTTCTCTTATAATATACTTATTTCTCTCTCTCCTTTTTTCTTTTATGGTGCTCCGTTACCTTGTTGCCGCCGCTGTTTTCCTCAGGAATATAATACTTTCGGTAACCCCGTTGACACGCGCAGTGGACTTCTATTACTCCCCGTCGGCGCCATTTGCTTCCTTGCCCGTTCTCTTAAAAGTACGCGCGTAATCTCGCGTCTCGCGAGATCTTGTTATCTGCCTGATTCCACTCACAGTTCGCATTCTCCTCACTTCTCCTCAAGACCCTGAGAGTGACGTACGTACGTAGATACATTCTTAGTTCTTTTCTCAGCCTATGTAAAACTATTCTATATATATATATATATATATATATATATATATATATATATACTTATCTACTATATATATATATATATATATATATATATATATATATATATATATATATACATCCTCCACTGGCTCAAAGAATTTCTTTTTTATTGAATTGGCCATTTTGTTCACTATGTTTTCAACCCCAGCAAATGAACAAATTAACAATGACCCCTCACACATCCAGAAGTTAGTGGACCAGTCTATCCAAAATTCCCTAAAGTCTGCTATGGGAGACTTCCAAGACACTATTATTAAAACTTTGGCCATGAATAATCCTTCTACCAATCTCCCCAATAGTCCCTCTGACATTTTCTGGTCATCGGATGATTCGGTAGCCAAAATGGCTAGGGGTCATAAAAAACTGGGCAAAAGATCCCACAAAGGACGTTTCTGCTCGGCAGATCCTAAACTTTCCTTAGCAGTAAATGAAGGAAATGCTCTAGAGATTGATGATCCCACTGCTAATCCCAGTGAAAGGTGATAGGTGACGTTTTATCTCACCACAGACCCTCAGCCCTGGAGGTGAATAAAATAAAAAGAGCACGAAAAGCTCAGTCCAGAGCAAAACCGGACTCATTTAATACTCATTCTTCTAGTTCTTCTGAAGATGAGGATGATATTGATAATGATGATGAGTTTGATGAGGATCATTCTCAGAACTCTGATATTGAGGAAGGTGAGATTTCTGTCCCTCACGGACCTAATGAAGCATCTAAATCTCATTCTATTATTTATGATAGCAAAGGAAACCCTTTATTCGATCCGGATCTCATATCCCATCCTAGATCTGGCGAATGGGTTCCTCAACCTATAGTGGCCAAATATGTATCTACCTGGATTAAAAAGCCTTTAGACAGGGCTGCCAGGAATAAACTAAGGGCAGAATGCCCCAGACCCACTCTACCTGGTAAAGCTGCAGTCAAACCAGACGTTGATCCTGTATTAGTCAAATACATGTCAAAAACGGGTAAACACCCAAAGAAAGGGCTTGATAGATCTCTCCACATCTGCCAGGATAAACTGCTGGATGCAATTGGCCCTCTGACATAAATGATGGACATTGTTGAACATGCCTCAGCCTCGGGCACTACCTTAGAAACTGAGGTTATGAGAGGCTGGATCCAAAGATCCATCTGTTATTTTGGTAATGCCAACGCAGCCTTATGTTCTGAGAGAAAGAAAACTATTTTAATGAGATTAGACCCACAGCTGGCATATCTAGCTAACTCTGAGACCGAGCCCTCTAATGAAGGACTTCTTTTCGGAGACAGTGCCATCCAAGAGATAGGCAAATATGTTGGCATCTTCACATCTCTGGACAAGGCCCAGAATTCTCTGAAGAAAGTATTCTCTCAGGGCCGGGAAAAGTAGGGGCCGTTTTCCCGGCCACCCATTCGCCAATAGACAGTCCAACAGAGGTTCCTATCAACCACAACAACAATATACTTACCCCAATACCTCCTTCCAACCAAATCCGATCCCTTTCTTCCCTTCAAGAGGACGTCCATGGCGTGCCCGAGGACAGCGTGGATTCTCCAGATCCAGACCGTCATCAGGTAAGTCTCCCTCCAGCTCCAGAACCTTCTTTCCTGCCTCCTCTGGGAGGTTGACTCCAACATTTTTTCCCCACTTGGGCTTCCATCACGTCAGATGCTTGGATTGTACAGACAGTTTCAGGATATCTGATAGATTTCCTATCTCCCCCAGTTCAATCCTTATTTCCTCACCAAATTCAATTTCCTACCCAAGATTATCATCTCATTTCAAAAGAAATCAAAGATTTAATTCTAGAAAGAGCCATCAAAAAATCCAGTCCAAACTCCCCAGGCTTCATAAGCAACATCTTCCTAGTGAAGAAAAAAGATGGAGGTCATCGTCCAGTCATCAACCTTCGTCAGTTGAACGAGTTTGTCTCTTACCAACACTTCAAGATGGAAGGCATCCATCTCCTAAGAGATCTTCTTTTAGCTCAAGATTGGTTAGTGAAAGTGGACCTGAAGGATGCTTATCTGACTGTACCTATCCATCCTTCTCATCAAGTTTACCTCCAATTCTTTTGGGAGGAGATCAAATGGCAATTCACTTGCCTTCCATTCGGCCTATCCTCAGCTCCATGGTGCTTCACCAAGCTGATGAAACCGGTGGTTGCCTTATTAAGAAGTCGTGGGGTGCGTCTTATAATATATCTAGACGACATTCTCATTATGGCTCAATCACCCACTATTCTTACCCGCCACCTAGATTGGACAATTTCTCTCCTTTCCAACCTGGGTTTCTCTATCAATATGAAGAAATCTATTCTTTTACCTTCCAGGAAGATGGAATTCCTTGGCTTCATGATAGATACCGTTTCGTCTACACTCAGCCTTCCCCCAAGAAATTATTTACCATCAAGAAAGAGATCCTTTCTGTTCTACGCAGACAATCTGTCTCGCTCAGAACAATTGCGAGGATAGTCGGACTCTTGTCAGCCTCAGTTCAAGCAATCTTCCCTGCACCTCTACATTACAGAGCTCTACAGAGATTGAAAAAACATTATCTTCACAAAGGCCTCTCTTACTCAGACGAGGTCACTCTATCATTAGAAGCAGAAGAAGAGTTGCAATGGTGGCTCATTCACATCCAACTCTGGAACGGGAAAGCAATATTCAATTGCAGACCCGATTTGATTATAGAGTCCGACGCCAGTCTTCAAGGCTGGGGAGCTCGATGCGGCTCGGCCTCAACAGGAGGCAATTGGTCCGAGAAGGAATCCAATCTGCATATCAATTGCCTAGAGCTATTAACAGGTTTTTTCGCCCTCAAGAGCTTTGCGAAATTCAGATCGCACGGCTGCATATTGATCGGCATGGACAACATCCCAGCGGTGCAATATATCAATCGCTTAGGTGGCACGGGTTCCAAAATCCTTTCGGATATAGCCACTCAGTTATGGAATTTCTGCTTAGCCAGGAACATAATCTTAAAATCAGAATATCCTCCAGGTCTCGACAATTCAGTAGCAGATTGGAACTCCCGATATCTCACGGATTCCAGCGACTGGATGCTAGATCGTTCAGTTTTCCAGTCTATCAACAATCTCTGGGGTGCGATATCTTTGGACCTTTTCGCATCCCGTCTCAACCATCAGGTACGGATGTTTTACAGCTGGCATCCAGATCCGGAAGCCATAGCTCAAGATGCATTTCTTCAAACCTGGCCTCTCGGCACTCTCTACGCTTTTCCTCCTTTCGCAATGATACCCAGAGTTCTCCTTCAAACAATGTCTCTCCAAGCTACTCTAGTCCTGATCACTCCTTGGTGGCCAGCTCAGCCCTGGTTCCCTCAACTCCTGAGCATGACCATAGACTTTCCCAGACTGCTTCCTTCTTTTCCTCACATTCTTCTAGACCCCAATTCCAATCCTCATCCTCTGATCCTTTCGAACTCCATATCCCTCGTGGCGTGGTTAATTTCGGGCAATTCTCAAATGACATTGGACTTTCACAGTCATCTAAAGACATTCTGGCTGAAGCCTGGGCCCCAGGTACCAGAAAATCTTACCGATCAGCTTGGAAAGTTTGGGATAATTGGTGCTTTAGAAGACTCATGGATCCCGTTCAAGCACCTGTTACCCACATTATAAACTTCCTATCAGAACTATTCGATTCAGGCAAGGCCTATCGCACGATTAATCTATATCGTTCGGCCATTTCTGCACATCATTCTTTATTCCTTGATATTCCCATTGGTAAACATCCACTTATCTGTAAATTGCTTAAAGGCATTCGTTTTAAGAGACCCCCTCGTCCTAAATATCTATCTACATGGGACTTATCTCTTGTTATTTCCCTACTCTCATCCTGGTCGGATAACGACTCTATCTCTTTAAAATTTCTCTCATTTAAACTAACTATGCTTTTATGTCTAATATCTATCAAACGCGTCTCTGATGTTCGTGCTTTAGACATTTCCAGAAGATCTTTTTCACCTCAAGGAGTTCACTTTGAAATATGTAGACTCA
This sequence comes from Hyla sarda, assembly GCF_029499605.1. Classification (NCBI taxonomy): domain Eukaryota; kingdom Metazoa; phylum Chordata; class Amphibia; order Anura; family Hylidae; genus Hyla; species Hyla sarda. The sequence goes on from NC_079194.1 coordinate 216,364,804, forward strand.
CAAAAACCTCTCTTCAATCTGTTTTTTATCCTTATTTCCCTAATCGGCCGGATTTATGTGTAGTTTCTTGCCTTCAGTCCTACGAACGCAGAACCTCTTCTCTTCGATCTTCTTCTCCTCAACTTCTCATCTCATACTGCAAACCCCATCTTCCTGTTTCCTCTTCCACTTTAGCAAGATGGGTTAAAACCACAATGGCACTCGCAGGTATCGATACCTCCCTTTTTGGTGCCCATTCGGTACGTAGTGCTATGTCTACAAAAACTGCTATATCAGGTGGTTCTCTATCAGATATCTTGAAGGCTGCAGATTGGTCCTCTGAGTCTACCTTTAGAACTTTTTATTTCCGCCCTGAACCTCATGTTTCCACGTCTGTCTTTTAATATCAAATGTATTTTGTTGTAGATGTTAATTTGTTTTTCTTTATATATAGACACATGAAATAGCTTTAAACTAACATATTATGAGCCTCCTAGTCGGCAATAAAATTTAAGATTTTCCTAGCTACTGTGAAGGAAAATATAGATTTTATAACAACAGGAGGCGAATAATATCCCCCATAACCCAACCCTAATATTATCTTGTTTTCTTTATCATAGCTTACTAAACCGACAAGAAGAATCTCCAAAGCCCTTGTCCTCATCAGAAGATACTTCTACACGTCTTCTTTGTCTTCTAGGAACAACCTTCTTCTGGAAACTGAATTTTCTACCTTCTACAGAGGAAGAGGCTGAATCTTCATTGTTCTTTCTTGGTTATTTCCCATTTATTGATTTATTAATGACTCTCATCAAAGAAAGGAGAAGATACTAGGGCTCACTGACTTATATCACCTGTCACCACACCTGATTGGTTATCCAGGACATACACCTGTACAGCATGTTTGGTTGTATTCTATCAAGTTTTTTCTCTCTACCTGTTCACTGTTATTTAAGCTGCTATTTGAGTAGTAAAGAATTTGGAAAGCATATTATTCACCTCCTGGCATTATAAAATCTATATTTTCCTTCACAGTAGCTAGGAAAATCTTGAATTTTTCACAAAATTTCCAAACACTATTTTTCAGGGACCAGTTCAGGTTTGAAGTGGATTTGAAGGGTCTTCATCTTAGAAATACCCCATAAATAACCCCAGTATAAAAACTGCACCCCCCAAAGTATTCAAAATGACATTCAGTCAGCGTTTTAACCCTTTAAGTGTTTCACAGGAATAGCAGCAAAGTGAAGGAGAAAATTAGCAATCTTAAATTTTTACACTCGCATGTTCTTGTAGACCCAATTTTTGAAGTTTTACAAGGGGTAAGAGGAGAAAATCTATACTTATATTTGTAGCCCAATTTCTCTTGAGTAAGAACATACCTTCATATGTCTTTGTAAAGTGTTCAGCGGGCGCAGTAGAGGACTCAGAAGCGAAGGAGCGACAAGGGGATTTTGGAGAGTACGTTTTTCTCAAATGGTTTTTGGGGGGCATGTTGCATTTAGGAAGCCCCTATGGTGCCATAACTGCAAAAAAAAAACACATGCCATAGCATTTTGGAAACAAGACCCCTTGAGGAACGTAACAAGGAATTAAGTGAGCCTTAATACCCCACAGGTGTTTCATGACTTTTGCATATGTAAAAGAAAAAAAAAATCACTAAAATGTGTGTTTCCCCCCAAATTTCACATATTTGCAAGGGTTAATAGCAGAAAATACCCCCCAAAATTTGTAACTCCATCTCTTCTGAGTATGGAGGTACCCCATAAGTTGACCAGAAGTGCACTACGGGCGAACTACAATGCTCAGAAGAGAAGGAGTCATATTTGGCTTTTGGAGAGAAAATTTTGCTCGGGGGTATGTCACATTTAGGAAGCCCCTATGGTGACAGGACAGCAAAATAACCCCCACATGGCATACCATTTTGGAAACTAGACCCCTTGAGAAACATAACAAGGGGTACAGTGAGCATTTACCCCCGACTGGTGTCTGTCAGATCTTTGGAACAGTGGGCTGTACAAAATTTTTATTTTGCACAGCCCACTGTTCCAAAGATCTGTCAGACACCAGTGGGGTTTAAATTCTCACTGCACCCCTCATTACATTCCGAGAGGGGTGTAGTTTCTGAAATGGGGTCACATGTGGTTTTTTTTTTTTTGCGTTTGTCAAAACCGCTGTAACAATCAGCCACACATGTGCAAATCACCTCAAATGTACATGGTGCACTCTCCCTTCTGGGCCTTGTTGTGCGCCCCCAGAGCACTTTGCGCCCACATATGGGGTATCTCTGTAGTCGGGAGAAATTGCATTACAAATTTTGGGGGGCTTTTTTCCCCTTTTACCTCTTGTCAAAATGAAAAGTATAGGGCAACACCAGCATGTTAGTGTAAACAATTTATTTCTACATGCTGGTGTAGACCCCAACTTCACCTTTTCATAAGGGGTGAAAGGAGAAAAAGCCCCCCAAAATTTGTTAGCCAATTTCTCCCGAGTACGGCGATACCCCATATGTGGCCCTAAACTGTTGCCTTGAAATACGACAGGGCTCCAAAGTGAGAGCGCTGTGCTCATTTGAGGCCTGAATTAGGGATTTGCATAGGGGTGGACATAGGGGTATTCTACGACAGTGATTTCCAAACAGGGTGCCTCCAGCTGTTGCAAAACTCCCAGCATGCTTGGACAGTCAACGGCTGTCCGGCAATACTGGGAGTTGTTGTTTTGCAACAGCTGGAGGCTCCATTTTGGAAACAGTGGCGTACCAGACATTTTTCATTTTTATTGGGATGGGGAGGGGGACTGTGTAGGGGTATGTGTATATGTAGTGTTTTTTACTTTTTATTGTATTTTTTGTTAGTGTAGTGTTTTTAGGGTACAGTCACACGGGCGGGGGATTACAGCGAGTTTCCTGCTGCGAGTTTGAGCTGCTGCGCAAAATTTGCTGCATCGCAAACTTGCAGCCTGATACTCACTGTAAGCCCCCTGCCCATGTGAATGTACCCTCTACATTCACAGGGGGGGGGGGGGAAGAACCTCCAGCTGCTGCAAAACTGCAACTCCCAGCATGCACAGTCTATCAGTGCATGCTGGTAGTTATAGTTTTGCAACAGCTGGAGGAACACGGGTTGGGAAACACTGAGTTAGGAAACAGACAATGTTTCCCAACCAGTGTGCCTCCAGTTGTTGCAAAACCACAACTCCCAAACATTCTCAGGCATGCTGGAAGTAGTAGTTCGGCAACATCTTTAGAGCCAGATGTTGCCGAACTATAGCTCCCAGCATGCTTGGAGTTGTAGTTTTGCAACATCTGGAGGACTGCAGTTTGCAGACCACTAATACAGTGGTTCCCAATCTGTGCCCTTCCAGATGTGGCAAAACTACAACTCCCAGTATGCCAAAACTGTCCAGGCATGCTGGGAGTTGTAGTTCTGCAACATCTGAAGGGCCAGATGTTGCAGAACTACAACTCCCAGCATGCCTGGACAGTAAGGGCATGCTGAGGATGTGTAGTTTTGCAACATCTGGAAGGGCACAGTGGTCTCCAAACTGTGGACCTCCAGATGTTGCAAAACTGCAACTCCCAGCATGCCCAGACGCCAAGGCCTGTCTGGGCATGCTGGGAGTTGTAGTATACAGGGTCCCATTACAGCAATGCATGTCACTTTACGGTGACGTGCATTGCTGTAAAGGGTCCGACCGCGGCTGAAGAGCAACTCACCTGTCACCGCCACCGTCTTCATCGCCGGGATCGGGGTCTTCAGGGACGAGGTAAGTACCAGGGCCGGGCCCCAGCACTCCCCCATCCCCCGCCGCGTCCTCCGGTCTTCCTCCCATCCTCTCTGGACTTCCAGTGGCCAGGCAGGGTGGGAGGAAGTAACCGCCCCCCCCTGCGATTGGTCGGTTAGCTAACCGACGGATAGCAGGGGATAGGAGAAGGTGGCAGGCTTGCCACCTCACTCCTATACTCCAGCATGGTCCTGGCTGTCTGTGACAGCCGGGATTATGCAAAATTACCGGGCGGTCGGGTCCGAGAGACCCGATCAGCCCGGTATCGCAGCAGATCGCAGGGGCGATTTCCAGACATGGCCCCCCTCGGCGTTTGCCCTGGATGCCTGCTGAAGCATTTCAGCAGGCATCCACTTCCGATCTCTGCCCGGGGCGCGGCAGAGACCGGAGAAACACCAGGACGTACTAGTACGTCCTGGGTCCTTAAAGCCCAGGGTGTCAGGACATTCTAGTACGTCCTGGGTCCTTAAGGGGTTAAAGTCCTCCACTATATGAGTACAAATGGAAACAAAGGGATCAGCTCACTGTGTTCATATTTAGTTGACTGCTCGCAAATATAAGCACAATGTACACAGAAATGAACACTGGTCCAGACTCCAGGTAAAGCAATGACAAAGATGAAGGGTCATTGACACAACTGACTGAAGATTAGATTATTATACCATTTATGAAGATGGGTCCATGGAAAATCCACAAAAGTGGCAGATTTGTAGTTAATATAGGACTTGATGGGGTGATTTACAGTGGAATGCGAAGGCATAAATATCTTGGGTTTGTTGACATATATACAATGCTGCATCTGTTTACCCAGCATTTAAAACAACCTTTAGTGTAGAGACAAGCCAGGTAGTTACATTGTCCACATATAGACAAGAGAATAACATGGCAACTAAGAAAGTAGCACCTCTGGATTCCATTTGATGCCATCGTGCAATGTATTGGAAAAGATAAAGAAAAAACAGGGATATGCGCCCCTAGTGAAGGATGTTTAAGGTGAGATGGAGACAGGTTAAAATGTTGCACTCACCGATTTGCGTTGTGCTGAGAGCACAACACCTTTGATAGCCTTAGATAAGATCTCAGGTCTGCAGCCACGGTCCTCTGGAGCAACAAGCGATGTCCCAGCAGTTTTAAGTAACATGAAAAGACAAAAAATGGGCTGTTGATGGCGCTGGTCCTTATGGAAAGAAAGTTCTATAGACCCTTCTCAGTGTCTAAAACGTGGTTTATTAACACAGAAAGCAACACGTTTCTGGTCCGAACTGGACCCTTCGTCTGGCAACGTGCATACAACATAGTGAACAGATGCGGTTAAAATACATTCTATCCGCAACCATAAAGGTTACGTTCATTTAGTAATTCACAAACATGGTTTACGCAAATAGCGTAGGTAAACAGAACATCTGCAGCTAAACACCTGATACGGTACGGGTGCATTACTGCATATGCACTTAGGGCCGGGGAGTCAGCAACCTGCAAGTGGCTATTAAGTACTGTCTAAAGAAGTTGCAATATGATAGAGGTCTGCTTAAATGTGCGGGGATCGCATTACTAGGAACATACGCCGGCCGGAGAGAGATCCCTTTCTTCTTCTCTGCGGTCGGGAGAACAAGGCTGATTGGGTAAATGGAGCTTAAACTGCTCCTGATAGGTCAGGGGGTGGAGATCTGTGTTACATGTGTTTCACTGGGACTCCGGAGCTGTCAGCTTCCTTAGCGATATGAAGTGGTGGCGGAGTTCAAAAGGGGCGGACCTAAAGAGATAGCTGTCACCATTCGGGTGAGCCTGCTATCACATAGCAGGGCGATATGCAACAGTGGCGAAGTTAAAAAGGGGAGAACTAACACGGATCATGGGTAAGAGAGTAGTGTGAACGGCATAGTGATGCTGATAATGAAAAATTGGGAGGCACCATTCTAGATAGATGAAAAATGTGAAGAGCGGGCTGATGGCAATAAGGCAATATATAAGTGCATCTGCTGCCTTATTCCTGGTAAATGGGTAAAGATAAACAAGGTATTTACTTGGAAAGCTGTACGAGAACCCAAGGGGTAAAGTCAGGGATGTATTAGTTGTAACAAACACAAGTAGCTACACATGAAAGTTACTGTTATTGGTATGCAGCAACTGTTAGAAGCCTGTTGTGTTGTAGAAAATGAGACGATTTTTTTTAGAAAACAGAAAAGCCCCTATTTGGCAGAAGTAATCCTAGATCCTATTATTGACGTGGATGGGGGGGGGGGGTGGAATGGTTGGGTCCCAGGTCTACAGTGTATAGGGCTGTCAGCATTGTTGGCATACGTAGCTGGGCTTATTTAATATGGCATTTTGGTGATGTATGAAATTGAAATGAAGGAACAGGCAGTTTTTGAAAACTATTAATTTGTTGCATAAAGATTATACAAGAATAGTTTCAGAGACTTCGTTGAGTCCAATTGGCTGAAGGGATCCACACTTGAAGATCCGGAAGACCTCTAGCCTCTTCAATATTTCAAATCTGTTGGAACGGGATTTTGGGACATGATCAACAGGTGTGACACTGAAGGGTTTAGCAATCCCTTTGTGGGCTAATCTGTAGCCTTTTTGCCGCACTCTCTTCTCACACTTTGTGGGCTAAAGCACAGTGCCTGGAAAGTCCATGCAAAAGGAATCCTGTCCTTATGTTAAATCTGTGCTTATTGATCCTGCTGCGCAACTTTTGGGTAGTCCGCCCAATGTACTGCAGGCCACAACAGTATTCAATAAGCTAGATGACAAATTTCAGACTCACAGGTAAGATGGTATTTCATCTGGAGGATTTCGCCAGAGGCTTTTGAGTGGAATTCTTGACAATTATGTACAATTTCAGCACAGCAGAGACATCTGGTTTTTCCGCATCTGAAGCTCCCTGGTTTTCCTTTTTGAGCTGGTCTCTATTGTAGTTGTCTGAGCTGGCTTGTAACAAGGAGGTTTTTAATTGTGGGGGCCCTACGGAACGTGACTCCTGGATGTTCAGGTAGACTTTCACAAAGAAATTTGTCGCTCCCAAGAATGTGCCAGTGCTGTTGAAGAATTTTCTTAATCTGATTAGAGGAGGAACTGTAGGTTGTAATGAAATTAAGTTCCCAGTTCTTAGTGGTGGTCCTTTGTATCCTTGGTTTTAGACAGTCTTCCTGTGTCAGATTTTTATTTTTTTCGTAGGCATCAGATAGCAGTTTTGGGGGATATTTTTTTGCCGGTGAATCTTTTCTTGAGTATGCCAGCCTGAGCACAAAAATATCTTTGGTTTGAACAGTTTTTCCTTATTCTCTTGTATTGGGAGTAAGGAATATTCTCAAGCCACTTTTTTATAGTGCCCACTGGAGAAGTCAATATAACTATTGGTATCGACTTTATTGAAAAAGGTTGAGGTAATGAATTTGCTGTGATCATGTGATATGATCAGATCTAAGAACTCGATGAATGTATTACTTGCATGTATAGTGAAGTTTATACCCCAGTGATTTTGATTGAGGTGTTCTAAGAGGTGGCTGATAGATGATTCAGGGCCTCGCCAGATAAAAATCAGATCATCAATGTACCTCCGATAGAGAACAATGTTCTCCATGATGTTACTGTGGACCCATATTTGTTCCATCTCGAACGCCCCCATGAACAGATTGGCGTAAGCCGGCGCCACCTTGGCCCCCATAGCGGTGCCCTTCCACTGATGGTATATGCCGCCGTCATACAGAAAGAAATTCTTCACCAGAATTAATTGGAGACCTTCCAATAGGAATTTTCTCTGGGGTAAAGTGATTTCTTCATCACCAGTGAGAAATAGTTCGACAGCCTTCAGTCCAAGTTGGTGGTCAATATTGGTATATAGCGATGTGACATCACAGGTGACCATGATGTAAGAGGAATCCCACGGGAGAGAAGTGAGCTGTTGTATAAGTTGGGTGGAATCCCGGAGGAAGCTCTGAAGGTTTACAACATATTTTTGCAGGTATAGATCAATAAAATGGGCAAGATTACTGGTGGGTGAGTTTGTGCAGGCGATGATGGGTCTGCCTGGCGGTTTATCCAATGACTTGTGTATTTTGGGTAGGTAATGGAAGTAGGGTTTATTTTGATTATTGACAGTAAGGAATTGATGTTCCTGTTTGTTGAGAATTCTATCATCCAGGGCCCTCTGAAAGAGTGATGTGAGCCCTTTCTGTATTTTTGGGAAGGGATTCGTGGAGGTCTTCCCAGAGAACTCGTGGTTGGATAGAATATGCATAGCCTCCTTTGGTATTGTGGGAGATAAAGAATAATCAAGCCTCCTCCTTTATCCGCCGACTGAGAAACCAAATTGTGGTTTTTTGGAGACCTTTCAATGCTTGTAGCTCCTCTTTCTTCAAATTGGAGTGGGTGGATGGTCTCCTCTTGTTTTTGGGGAGTGATTTAAGCTCCTGGGATACTAGTTCATAGAAGGTGTTGATTTGATGACCTTGGGATTGGATAGGGTAGAAGGTAGAGGGAGCACGCACAGATTGATGTTTTATTGGGTCATCATTGATCTGGTCGCAGGAGGTGGAGGCTTGATGTATTGTATTTTTGTTCTTCAAGATGTTAAAATGCCTCTTCAGGGTTAGTATGCATATAAATCTCTGAAGGTCCAGAAAGAGTTGGAACTGATCTGGCTGGTATGTTGGGCAGAATGAGAGTCCCCTTTTTAGAAGGGATATCTCATATGAATTTAACTTGTATTGAGATAGGTTGAAAATCTGTACTGTTTCCTCTGTTTTACTAGAAGGATCAGCATTTAATGCTGTATTCTTCCTCTGTTTACCTCCTCTGCTCCCTCTAACTCTTTTTTTCTTTTTTGTGTCTTTGTCTGAGGTTTGAAGATGGGGGCCACGGGTGTCCGAGGAGGAGGTGGATGGCAGCCATGACCCACCTCTAAAAAAGGAATAGACTCTTGGCGGGGCTCTGTGGTACCAAGAAGTGTCGGATGGTAATCCGGAATATTAGAAATTGTCACGATGCCGGCTGGCAGGTAGTGGACCCTCTGTGCCAGAGAGGGATTGGCGTGGACCGTGCTAGTGGACCGGTTCTAAGCCACTACTGGTTTTCACCAGAGCCCGCCGCAAAGCGGGATGGTCTTGCTGCGGCGGTAGTGACCAGGTCGTATCCACTAGCAACGGCTCACCTCTCTGGCTGCTGAAGATAGGCGCGGTACAAGGGAGTAGGCAGAAGCAAGGTCGGACGTAGCAGAAGGTCGGGGCAGGCAGCAAGGATCGTAGTCAGGGGCAACGGCAGAAGGTCTGGAAACACTGGCAAGGGACACACAAGGAACGCTTTCACTGGCACTAAGGCAACAAGATCCGGCAAGGGAGTGCAAGGGAAGTGAGGTAATATAGGGAGTGCACAGGTGATAACCCTAATTGGAACCACTGCGCCAATCAGCGGCGCAGTGGCCCTTTAAATCGCAGAGACCCGGCGCGCGCGCGCCCTAGGGAGCGGGGCCGCGCGCGCCGGGACAGAACAGACGGGGAGCGAGTCAGGTAGGGGAGCCGGGGTGCGCATCGCGAGCGGGCGCTACCCGCATCGCGAATCGCATCCCGGCTAACAGCAGGATCGCAGCGCCCCGGGTCAGAGGACGTGACCGGAGCGCTGCAGCGGAGGAGGTGCAGCGAGCGCTCCGGGGAGGAGCGGGAACCCGGAGCGCTCGGCGTAACAGTACCCCCCCCCTTGGGTCTCCCCCTCTTCTTGGAGCCTGAGAACCTGAGGAGCAGACTTTTGTCAAGGATGTTGTCCTCAGGTTCCCAGGATCTCTCTTCAGGACCACAACCCTCCCAGTCTACTAAAAAAAAATTTTTCCCTCTGACCTTTTTGGCAGCCAAAATCTCCTTGACCGAGAAGACGTCCGAGGAGCCGGAAACAGGGGTGGGAGGAACAGATTTGGGAGAAAAACGGTTGAGGATGAGTGGTTTGAGAAGAGAGACGTGAAAGGCATTAGGGATACGAAGAGAAGGAGGAAGAAGAAGTTTATAAGAGACAGGATTAATTTGACACAAAATTTTGAAAGGACCAAGATAGCGTGGTCCCAACTTGTAGCTAGGGACACGGAAGCGGACATATTTAGCGGAGAGCCATACCTTGTCTCCAGGGGAAAAAACGGGGGGAGCTCTTCTTTTCTTATCCGCGAACCTCTTCATGCGTGAAGAAGCCTGTAAGAGAGAATTTTGGGTCTCTCTCCATATAATGGAAAGGTCACGAGAAATTTCATCCCTAGCGGGCAGACCAGAGGGCAAGGGGGTAGGGAGGGGGGGAAGAGGGTGACGGCCGTACACCACGAAAAATGGGGATTTGGAGGAAGATTCAGAGACCCTGAAGTTATACGAGAATTCGGCCCATGGAAGGAGATCTGCCCAGTCATCCTGGCGGGAGGAAACAAAATGTCGCAAATAATCACCCAGGATCTGGTTAATTCTTTCTACTTGTCCATTGGACTGGGGATGATATGCAGAGGAAAAATTTAATTTGATCTTGAGTTGTTTACAGAGAGCTCTCCAGAATTTAGACACGAATTGGACCCCTCTATCCGAGACAATCTGCGTAGGCAACCCGTGAAGACGAAAAATGTGTACAAAAAATTGTTTAGCCAACTGAGGCGCAGAAGGAAGACCAGGAAGAGGAATGAAATGTGCCATTTTGGAGAATCGATCAACGACCACCCAAATAACAGTGTTGCCACGGGAAGGGGGTAAATCAGTAATAAAATCCATACCAATCAGTGACCAAGGCTGTTCGGGGACAGGCAGAGGATGAAGAAAACCAGCGGGCTTCTGGCGAGGAGTCTTATCCCGGGCACAGATAGTGCAGGCTCGCACAAAGTCCCCAACATCCGTCTCCAGAGTCGGCCACCAATAGAAGCGGGAGATGAGTTGCACAGATTTCTTGATGCCCGCATGACCTGCGAGATGGGAGGAGTGACCCCATTTGAGGATTCCGAGGCGTTGGCGTGGAGAAACAAAGGTCTTTCCTGGAGGAGTCTGCCTGATGGAGGCAGGAGAAGTGGAGATCAGGCAGTCAGGTGGAATGATGTGTTGCGGAGGGAGATCAACTTCTGAGGCATCCGAGGAACGAGAGAGAGCATCGGCTCTAATGTTCTTATCGGCAGGACGAAAGTGAATCTCAAAATTAAATCGGGCAAAGAACAGAGACCACCGGGCCTGGCGAGGATTCAGCCGTTGGGCCGACTGGAGGTAGGAGAGGTTCTTGTGGTCGGTGTAGATAATAACAGGAAATCTTGATCCCTCCAGCAGATGCCTCCATTCCTCAAGTGCTAATTTAATGGCTAGAAGCTCTCGATCCCCGATGGAGTAGTTCCTCTCCGCTGGAGAGAAGGTCCTAGAGAAAAAACCACAAGTGACAGCATGCCCGGAAGGATTTTTTTGTAGAAGAACAGCTCCAGCTCCTACTGAGGAGGCATCAACCTCCAATAGGAAGGGTTTGGAAGGGTCAGGTCTGGAGAGCACGGGAGCCGAAGAAAAGGCAGACTTGAGTTGTTTAAAGGAGTCTTCTGCTTGAGGAGGCCAGGACTTGGGATCAGCATTTTTTTTGGTTAAGGCCACGATAGGAGCCACAATGGTAGAAAAATGTGGAATAAATTGCCTGTAATAATTGGCGAACCCCAAAAAGCGTTGGATAGCACGGAGTCCGGAGGGGCGTGGCCAATTTAAGACGGCAGAGAGTTTGTCTGGATCCATCTGTAGTCCCTGGCCAGAAACCAAATATCCTAGAAAAGGAAGAGATTGGCATTCAAACAGACATTTCTCAATTTTGGCATAGAGTTGGTTGTCACGAAGTCTCTGAAGAACCATACGGACATGCTGGCGGTGTTCTTCTAGATTGGCAGAAAAAATTAGGATATCGTCCAGATATACCACAACACAGGAGTATAATAGATCACGAAAAATTTCATTGACAAAGTCTTGGAAGACGGCAGGGGCATTGCACAGTCCAAAGGGCATGACCAGGTACTCAAAGTGTCCATCTCTGGTGTTAAATGCCGTTTTCCACTCGTCCCCCTCTCTGATGCGGATGAGGTTATAGGCGCCTCTTAAGTCCAATTTAGTGAAGATGTGGGCACCTTGGAGGCGATCAAAGAGTTCAGAGATGAGGGGTAAGGGGTAGCGGTTCTTAACCGTGATTTTATTAAGACCGCGGTAGTCAATGCAAGGACGTAGGGAGCCATCTTTTTTGGAGACAAAGAAAAATCCGGCTCCGGCAGGAGAGGAGGATTTACGGATAAAGCCCTTTTTTAGATTCTCCTGGACGTATTCGGACATGGCAAGAGTCTCTGGGGCAGAGAGAGGATAAATTCTGCCCCGGGGTGGAGTAGTACCCGGGAGGAGGTCGATAGGGCAATCATAAGGCCTGTGAGGAGGTAGAGTCTCAGCTTGTTTTTTGCAGAAAACATCCGCGAAGTCCATATAGGCCTTAGGGAGACCGGTTACTGGAGGAACCACAGAGTTACGGCAAGGGTTACTGGGAACCGGTTTTAGACAGTTCTTGGAACAAGAGGACCCCCAACTCTTGATCTCCCCAGTGGACCAATCCAGGGTTGGGGAATGAAGTTGAAGCCAGGGAAGTCCAAGGAGAATCTCCGAGGTGCAATTGGGGAGGACCAAAAGTTCAATCCTCTCATAATGAGATCCGATGCTCATAAGAAGGGGCTCCGTGCGGAAACGTATGGTACAGTCCAATCTTTCATTATTTACACAATTGATGTAGAGGGGTCTGGCGAGACTGGTCACTGGGATGCTGAACCTGTTGACGAGAGAGGCCAAAATAAAATTTCCTGCAGAACCAGAGTCCAAGAAGGCCACTGTAGAGAAGGAGAAGGCAGAAGCAGACATCCGCACAGGCACAGTAAGACGTGGAGAAGCAGAGTAGACATCAAGGACTGTCTCACCTTTGTGCGGAGTCAGCGTACGTCTTTCCAGGCGGGGAGGACGGATAGGACAATCCCTCAGGAAGTGTTCGGTACTAGCACAGTACAGGCAGAGGTTCTCCATACGGCGTCGTGTCCTCTCTTGAGGTGTCAGGCGAGACCGGTCGACCTGCATAGCCTCCACGGCGGGAGGCACAGGAACAGATTGCAGGGGACCAGAGGAGAGAGGAGCCGAGGAGACGAAACGCCTCGTGCGAACAGAGTCCATATCTTGGCGGAGTTCCTGACGCCTTTCAGAAAAACGCATGTCAATGCGAGTGGCTAGGTGAATAAGTTCATGTAGATTAGCAGGAATTTCTCGTGCGGCCAGAACATCTTTAATGTTGCTGGATAGGCCTTTTTTGAAGGTCGCGCAGAGGGCCTCATTATTCCAGGACAATTCTGAAGCAAGTGTACGGAATTGTATGGCATACTCGCCAACGGAAGAATTACCCTGGACCAGGTTCAACAGGGCAGTCTCAGCAGAAGAGGCTCGGGCAGGTTCCTCAAAGACACTTCGGATTTCCGAGAAGAAGGAGTGTACAGAGGCAGTGACGGGGTCATTGCGGTCCCAGAGCGGTGTGGCCCATGACAGGGCTTTTCCGGACAGAAGACTGACTACGAAAGCCACCTTAGACCTTTCAGTGGGAAACAGGTCCGACATCATCTCCAGATGCAGGGAACATTGGGAAAGGAAGCCACGGCAAAACTTAGAGTCCCCATCAAATTTATCCGGCAAGGATAAGCGTATCCCAGGAGCGGCCACTCGCTGCGGAGGAGGTGCAGGAGCTGGCGGAGGAGATGACTGCTGAAGCTGTGGTAGCAACTGTTGTAGCATAACGGTCAGTTGAGACAGCTGTTGGCCTTGTTGCGCAATCTGTTGTGACTGCTGGGCGACCACCGTGGTGAGGTCAGCGACAACTGGCAGAGGAACTTCAGCGGGATCCATGGCCGGATCTACTGTCACGATGCCGGCTGGCAGGTAGTGGACCCTCTGTGCCAGAGAGGGATTGGCGTGGACCGTGCTAGTGGACCGGTTCTAAGCCACTACTGGTTTTCACCAGAGCCCGCCGCAAAGCGGGATGGTCTTGCTGCGGCGGTAGTGACCAGGTCGTATCCACTAGCAACGGCTCACCTCTCTGGCTGCTGAAGATAGGCGCGGTACAAGGGAGTAGGCAGAAGCAAGGTCGGACGTAGCAGAAGGTCGGGGCAGGCAGCAAGGATCGTAGTCAGGGGCAACGGCAGAAGGTCTGGAAACACTGGCAAGGGACACACAAGGAACGCTTTCACTGGCACTAAGGCAACAAGATCCGGCAAGGGAGTGCAAGGGAAGTGAGGTAATATAGGGAGTGCACAGGTGATAACCCTAATTGGAACCACTGCGCCAATCAGCGGCGCAGTGGCCCTTTAAATCGCAGAGACCCGGCGCGCGCGCGCCCTAGGGAGCGGGGCCGCGCGCGCCGGGACAGAACAGACGGGGAGCGAGTCAGGTAGGGGAGCCGGGGTGCGCATCGCGAGCGGGCGCTACCCGCATCGCGAATCGCATCCCGGCTAACAGCAGGATCGCAGCGCCCCGGGTCAGAGGACGTGACCGGAGCGCTGCAGCGGAGGAGGTGCAGCGAGCGCTCCGGGGAGGAGCGGGAACCCGGAGCGCTCGGCGTAACAGAAATGTTGGCAGTTGTTGCATTTCTTAGAAAGGGAACTAGTGTGTACTGGTTTCCGGTGTTATCCACCACCACAATACTTAGGTCCTGATTCGGTATTAAGGTACTGGTGGGATCTGGATGGTCGTAGACCGAAAGGTCCAGCAGTTGGTTGATTGTGCTGTTTGGACTATTTATACTTCTATCCAAAGTGGTATTCAGGTCTATCGGGGAGCTCATACTGTCTATTTCATTCTTTTGGAGGATGGCTTCATATTTTTTCTTGAAGCTCAGTCCAGCTTGTTAAAGCTTCAGCATTGGTGTACGGGATTGTTCCGGTGTTACAGTTTCACACTGAAGGTTATCAGTAGTAGGTTGTTTTTCTGGGGTTTTATTCTCCCCATGTCCTTCTTTATTACTGCTGCTAATAGTAGCAGGTCCCTTGTCGGAAAACACTAGCGTACCAGTGATCTCCTTATGGATAGCAGGTTCCATTTTAGTGGTTTTCAATTGTTTTGATTGTTGCTCATAAGTATCTGATGTTTCCCTTTTTCTCTTGAAGTTGCTATTTAGAAAAGATTTTGTATGTCCTTCCTTTCTGTGAGAATGAGCTTTAGAAGGGAGTCTGTCCCTAGTGTTATAATTTTTATAATTTTTGTTGTATGTGTTTTTTGAGTGCATGGTAGTAGCATTATTTACTTTTGATGTGAATAGGGTTGGAAGTGGAATGTTTGCAAACTTCCTCTGATGGATGCTGATTTACAGGCGGTTTATTGGGTAGAGATGATTATCTCTCCAATTCCAAGGGTCTCCCCTCAGGTAATCGCTCCTATCCCTATTTAATTTTTTGACTTTTTTATCAATAATCTCAGATTCTAGCTTAGTAAGTCTACCAGTAATATTATGGTTAATATAGAGGAAATCATGGTGCAGCTGAAAATTTTGGAGTTTTCTCACAGTTTCCTCTATATGAGAATTGGCATCAATACACAATTTTTGTCTTTTTTCAACAAGCATACACAGCATATTAAATGTACTATTGTCCATCAATTGGTACCAATCTTGAGAGTACACTTCATCGTCAACAAAAGTGGGTTTGAACGTGAGTCTAAGTCCCCTCGGGGTAATTTTCTCAGTCAGATAGATGTGAAGAAAAGAAACTTCTACCTCAGCTGGAGTTCTGTCTTTAGTAGTGGTTCCAAAGAATTGAACAGTTCCGTCATAGTCTTTGTTTCTGTGTCTGAAAAAATCCGATCATCAGAGGTCACCGCATTGCTGCTGTTTCCGCAGGTAGTGGTTCCTCTGGTTAGTCTGCTTATTTGTTGTTCATGCAGACCGATCCTGTTCTTATAGTAATCCATAGTCTCTAGGGTCCTTCAGTTAGGGTCAGTACTTCCAGAGCTTCAGCTCAAACCGGTCAGATATAAAACCCACCGTGGTACATATAGAAAAGATAAAGAAAAAACAGGGATATGCGCCCCTAGTGAAGGATGTTTAAGGTGAGATGGAGACAGGTTAAATTGTTGCACTCACCGATTTGCGTTGTGCTGAGAGCACAACACCTTTGATAGCCTTAGATAAGATCTCAGGTCTGCAGCCACGGTCCTCTGGAGCAGCAGCGATGTCCCAGCAGTTTTAAGTAACATGAAAAGAAAAAAAATGGGTCGTTGATGGCGCTGGTCCTGATGGAAAGAAAGTTCTATAGACCCTTCTCAGTGTCTAAAACGTGGTTTATTAGCACAGAAAGCAACGCGTTTCTGGTCCGAACTGGACCCTTCGTCTGGCAACATGCATACAACATAGTGAACAGAAGCGGTTAAAATACATTCTATCCACAACCATAAAGGTTACGTTCATTTTGTAATTCACAAACATGGTTTACGCAAATAGCGTAGGTAAACAGAACATCTGCAGCTAAACACCTGATACGGTACGGGTGCATTACTGCATATGCACTTACGGCCGGGGAGTAAGCAACCTGCAAGTGGCTATTAAGTACTGTCTAAAGAAGTTGCAATATGATAGAGGTCTGCTTAAATGTGCGGGGATCGCATTACTAGGAACATACGCCGGCTGGAGAGAGATCCCTTTCTTCTTCTCTGCGGCCGGGAGAACAAGGCTGATTGGGTGAGCGGAGCTGAAACTGCTCCTGATAGGTCAGGGGGTGGAGACCTGTGTTACATGTGTTTCACTGGGACTCCTGAGCTGTCAGCTTTATTAGCGATATGAAGTGGTGGCGGAGTTCAAAAGGGGCGGACCTAAAGAGATAGCTGTCACCATTCGGGTGAGCCTGCTATCACATAGCAGGGCGATATGCAACAGTGGCGGAGTTAAAAAGGGGCGGACCTGGCATAGAAAAACTAACACGGATCATGGGTAAGAGGGTAGTGTGAACGGCATAGTGATGCTGATAATGAAAAATTGGGAGGCACCGTTCTAGATAGATGAAAAATGTAAAGAGCGGGCTGATGGCAATAAGGCAATATATAAGTGCATCTGCTGCCTTATTACTGGTAAATGGGTAAAGATAAACAAGGTAGCTACTTGAAAAGCTGTACGAGAACCCAAGGGGTAAAGTCAGGGATGTATTAGTTGTAACAAACACAAGTAGCTACACATGAAAGTTACCGTTATTGGTATGCAGCAACTGTTAGAAGCCTGTTGTGTTGTAGAAAATGAGATGATTTAGACAAAAACTATGTATTGAAGCCAATTCTCATATAGAGGAAACTGTGAAAACTCCAAAATTTTCAGCTGCACCATGGTTTCCTCTATATTAACCATAATATTACTGGTAGACTTACTAAGCTAGAATCTGAGATTATTGATAAAAAAAATCAAAAAATTAAATAGGGATAGGGGCAATTACCTGAGGGGAGACCCTTGGAATTGGAGAGATGATACATCTCTACCCAATAAACCGCCTTTAAATCAGCATCTATCAGAGGAAGTTTGCAAACATTCCACTTTCAACCCTATTCAGGTCACATCAAAAGTAAATAATGCTACTACCATGCACTCAAAAAACACATACAACAAAAATTATAAAAATTATAACACTAGGGACAGACTCCCTTCTAAAGCTCATTCTCACAGAAAGGAGGAACATACAAAATCCTTTCTAAATAGCAACTTAAAGAGAAAAAGGTAAACATCAGATACTTATGAGCAACAATCAAAACAATTGAAAACCACTAAAATGGAACCTGCTATCCATAAGGAGATCACTGGTACGCTAGTATTTTCCGACAAGGGACCTGCTACTATTAGCAGCAGTAATAAAGAAGGACCTGGGGAGAATAAAACCCCAGAAAAACAACCTACTACTGATAACCTTCAGTGTGAAACTGTAACACTGGAACAATCCCGTACACCAATGCTGAAGGTTTTACAAGCTGGACTGAGCTTCAAGAAAAAATATGAAGCCATCCCCCAAAAGAATGAAATAGACAGTATGAGCTCCCCGATAGACCTGAATACCACTTTGGATAGAAGTATAAATAGTCCAAACAGCACAATCAACCAACTGCTGGACCTTTCGGTCTACGACCATCCAGATCCCACCAGTACCTCAATACCGAATCAGGACCTAAGTATTGTGGTGGTGGATAACACCGGAAACCAGTACACACTAGTTCCCTTTCTAAGAAATGCAACAACTGCCAACATTTCTAATATTCCGGATTACCATCCGACACTTCTTGGTACCACAGAGCCCCGCCAAGAGTCTATTCCTTTTATAGAGGTGGGTCATGGCTGCCACCCACCTCCTCCTCGGACACCCGTGGCCCCCATCTTCGAACCTCGGAAACCTCAGACAAAGACACAAAAAAGAGTTAGAGGGAGCAGAGGAGGTAAAAAGAGGAAGAATACAGCTTTAAATGCTGATCCCTCTAGTAAAACAGAGGAAACAGTACAGATTTTCAACCTATCTCAATACAAGTTGAATTCATATGAGATATCCCTTCTAAAAAGGGGACTCTCATTCTGCCCAACATACCAGCCAGATCAGTTCCAACTCTTTCTGGACCTTCAGAGATTTATACGCAAACTAACCCTGAAGAGGCATTTTAACATCTTGAAGAACAAAAATACAATACATCAAGCCTCCACCTCCTGTGAACAGATCAATGATAACCCAATAAAACATCAATCTGTGCATGCTCCCTCTACCTTCTACCCCATCCAATCACAAGGTCATCAAATCCACACCTTTTATGAACTAGTATCCCAGGAGCTTAAATCACTCCCCAAAAACAAGAGGAGACCATCCACCCACTCCAATTTGAAGAAAGAGGAGCTACAGGCATTGAAAGGTCTCAAAAAAAAACACAATTTGGTTTTTCGGTCAGCGAATAAAGGAGGAGGCTTAGTTATTCTTGATCTCCCACAATACCAAGAGGAGGCTATGCGTATTCTATCTGACCACGAGTTCTCTGGGAAGACTTCCACGGATCCCTTCCCAAAAATACAGAAAGGGCTCACATCACTCTTTCAGAGGGCCCTGGATTATAGAATTCTCAACAAACAGGAACATCAATTCCTTACTGTCAATAATCAAAATAAACCCTACTTCTATTACCTACCCAAAATACACAAGTCATTGGATAAACGCCAGGCAGACCCATCATCGCCTGCACAAACTCACCCACCAGTAATCTTCCCCATTTTATTGATCTATACCTGCAAAAATATGTTGTAAACCTTCAGAGCTTCCTCCGGGATTCCACCCAACTTCTACAACAGCTCACTTCTCTCCCATGGGATTCCTCTTACATCATGGTCACCTGTGATGTCACATCGCTATATACCAATATTGACCACCAACTTGGACTGAAGGCTGTCGAACAATTTCTCACTGATGATGAAGAAATCACTATACCCCAGAGAAAATTCCTATTGGAAGGTCTCCAGTTTATACTGGAGAATAATTTCTTTCTGTATGACGGCGGCATATACCATCAGTGGAAGGGCACCGCTATGGGGGCCAAGGTGGCGCCAGCTTACGCCAATCTATTCATGGGGGCGTTTAAGATGGAACCAATATGGGTCCACAGTAACATCATGGAGAATATTGTTCTCTATCGGAGGTACATTGATGATCTGATTTTTATCTGAGGAGGCCCTGAATCATCTACCAGCCACCTCTTAGAACACCTCAATCAAAATCACTGGGGTATAAACTTCACTATACATGCAAGTAATACATCCATCGAGTTCTTAGATCTGGTCATATCACATGATCACAGCAAATTCATTACCTCCACCTTTTTCAATAAAGTCGATACCAACAGTTATATTGACTTCTCCAGTGGGCACTGTAAGAAGTGGCTTGAGAATATTCCTTACTCCCAATACAAGAGAATAAGGAAAAACTGTTCTAACCAAAGAGATTTTTGTGCTCAGGCTGGCATACTCAAGAAAAGATTCACCGCCAAAAAAATATCCCCCAAAAATCTGATGCCTTCGAAAAAAACTAAAATCTGACACAGGAAGACTGTCTAAAACCAAGGATACAAAGGACCACCACTAAGAACTGGGAACTTAATTTCATTACAACCTACAGTTCCTCCTCTAATCAGATTAAGAAAATTCTTCAACAGCATCGGCACATTCTTGGGAGCGACAAATTTCTTTGTGAAAATCTACCTGAACATCCAGGAGGCACGTTCCGTAGGGCCCCCACAATTAAAAACCTCCTTGCTCCAAGCCAGCTCAGGCAACTACAACAGAGACCAGCTCAAAAAGGAAAACCAGGGAACTTCAGATGTGCAAAAACCAGATGTCTCTGCTGTGCTGAAATTGTACATAATCTTCAAGAATTCCACTCAAAAGCCTCTGGTGAAATCCTCCAGATGAAATACCATCTTACCTGTGAGTCTGAAATTTGTCATCTAGCTTATTGAATGCTGTTGTGGCCTGCAGTACATTGGGCGGACTACCCAAAAGTTGCTCAGCAAGATCAATAAGCACAGATTTGACATAAGGACAGGATTCCTTTTACATGGACTTTCCAGGCACTGTGCTTTAGCCTATAAAGGGATTGCTAAACTCTTCAGTGTCACACCTGTTGATCATGTCCCAAAATCCCGTTCCAATAGATTTGAAATATTGAAGAGGCTAAAGGTCTTCCGGATCTTCAAGTGTGGATCCCTTCAGCCAATTGGACTCAACGAAGTCCCTGAAACTATTCTTGTATAATCTCTATACAACAAATTAATAGTTTTCAAAAACTGCCTGTTCCTACATTTCAATTTCATATATCACCAAAATGCCATATTAAATCAGCCCAGCTACGTATGCCAACAATGCTGACAGCCCTATACACTGTAGACCTGGGACCCAACCATTCCACACCCCCCCTATCCACGTCAATAATAGGATCTAGGATTACTTCTGCCAAATAGGGGCTTTTCTGTTTTCTAAAAAAATCGTCTCATTTTCTACAACACAACAGGCTTCTAACAGTTGCTGCATACCAATAACAGTAACTTTCATGTGTAGCTACTTGTGTTTGTTACAACTAATACATCCCTGACTTTACCCCTTGGGTTCTCGTACAGCTTTCCAAGTAGCTACCTTGTTTATCTTTACCCATTTACCAGGAATAAGGCAGCAGATGCACTTATATATTGCCTTATTGCCATCAGCCCGCTCTTCACATTTTTCATCTATCTAGAACGGTGCCTCACAATTTTTCATTATCAGCATCACTATGCCGTTCACACTACCCTCTTACCCATGATCCGTGTTAGTTTTTTCTACGCCAGGTCTGCCCCTTTTTAACTCCGCCACTGTTACATATCGCCCTGCTATGTGATAGCAGGCTCACCCGAATGGTGACAGCTATCTCTTTAGGTCCGCCCCTTTTGAACTCCGCCACCACTTCATATCGCTAATAAAGCTGACAGCTCAGGAGTCCCAGTGAAACACATGCAACACAGATCTCCACCCCTGACCTATCAGGAGCAGTTTCAGCTCCGCTCACCCAATCAGCCTTGTTCTCCCGGCCGCAGAGAAGAAGAAAGGGATCTCTCTCCGGCCGGCGTATGTTCCTAGTAATGCGATCCCCGCACATTTAAGCAGACCTCTATCATATAGCAACTTCTTTAGACAGTACTTAATAGCCACTTGCAGGTTGCTGACTCCCCGGCCGTAAGTGCATATGCAGTAATGCACCCGTACCGTATCAGGTGTTTAGCTGCAGATGTTCTGTTTACCTACGCTATTTGCGTAAACCATGTTTGTGACTTACTAAATGAACGTAACCTTTATGGTTGCAGATAGAATGTATTTTAACCGCATCTGTTCACTATGTTGTATGCACGTTGCCAGACGAAGGGTCCAGTTCGGACCCGAACGCGTTGCTTTCTAATAAACCACATTTTAGACACTGAGGGTCTATAGAACTTTCTTTCCATCAGGACCAACGCCATCAACGGCCTTTTTTTGTCTTTTCATGTTACTTTGCAATGTATTGGAAACATCTTCAACTTGATGTATAATCAGAAGATAGAAGAAGAAAAAGCCTCCTCCCTGGAACCGACATGATGAGCTATTTCATACTATAGGCAACTAATATATATATAGTATAGTATGAGTGACAGTCCTTAGCTTGTAGGGTAGTAATGTCTGCTGGTAGAATTCCTATATAATGTTCTTTGTAACCTATTTAGTGTCTGGTCCCCCATTAAGGACACATTCAGAAGTACAGCCTGGTTCAGATGATGTTCCATTGTAAACCTTCATTCATTTGTTGTAATTAATATATTCAATAAACTCGTTATTCATACAGAGAGACTCTTTCCAGAGAAGAATAAGGCTGCCTATATAGCAACCATAGCACCTAATATAATTGTGTTAGATGTTGTTGGTTGTTATAGATGATCTTCCTTCTATCTAGCTATAGACGATCCTCCTCCCAACTAGCCATCTAAAGGTTAACTAGGAAAGGGAAAACCTAGCCCCCATCAGACACCCCACATCTGTAGATAATAGCCATCATCAACCATCAAAAAACTATTTGTAAGTAGTAAATTAAGAACTCCGCTCTCTAGGTTCTGCACTGTCAGGTGAACTGGAGGCTGACAGTGGGTTGTCATCTATGTGTGTTAAATTGTGTTGCCATCTAACATGCCATATTAATAGGAACTAAACACCACTCTATTCTATTGCTAGTGTTAGTTATTTTTGCTAATTTTGCCTTTTTTCAATAAAGAGTTTGGGGGTCTGTTCACACTGGAGCATCTGGGTTGCATAATCACGTATGTCACCATTAAATTCTGATATTTTTAAATTGCAGACTCAATCGCTTTAAGTTTAGCACCCTCATGTATGAAAAGTATCTACATCAGTTTCAGTGAACATTGCGATATTAAAGGGGTACTCCAGCCCTGAGACATTTAACCCCCATCCAAAGGATAGGGGATAAGATGTCTCACCACAGGGGTCCCGCCACTGGCGACCCCCGCAATCTTGTATTTACTACCCACCTGTTTGACCTGCACACCGTGGTGCCAGCTCACAAACAGCCACGTGGCAACCACAACTCCGCCCCCCGTGTGACGTCACCCCTCGCCCCCACTATGCAAGTCAATGGGAGGTGACATGATGGCTGGATCAGTTCAGAACTCGCGATTTACCTATATCCTAGTATCCCAAATAGTGGACATGTTGTGATGTTCAGGGACAAATCAAAATTGTTTAAACTAGTAAATTTACAAAAAAGTTAATATAGAAAAGTAAATATAAAAAATTCTATGGGGGTTAAGATGAATGTTTAATAACATATCTTATGAGTGCAAATATAAGTAAAATCCCCAGATCACCATACTTGATTGACTGCCTCACATGCATACGCACTGTTCACAGAGATGAAATATGACCAGGACTCCAAGTAAAAGTAAAAGCAAAGATGAAGGGTCTCTGTCACTAGGGAATATAATCTGAGTTAGTTTAGAAAATATGGTTTGATGACAGGTACTCTTAAAAGGGGTACTCTGGTGAAAAACTTTTTTTTTTTTTTTTTTTAAATCAACTGGTGCCAGAAAGTTAAACAGATTTGTAAATTACTTCTATTAAACAAATCTTAATCCTTCCTGTACTTATTAGCTGCTGAATACTACAGTGGAAATTATTTTCCGTTTGAAACACAGAGCTCTCTGCTGACATCATGAGCACAGTGCTCTCTGCTGTCATCTCTGTCCATTTTAGGAACTGTCCAGAGTAAAAGGAAATCCCCATAGCAAACATATGCTGTTCTGGACAGTTCCTAAAATGGACAGAGATGTCACCAGAGAGCACTGTGCTTATGATGTCAGCAGACAGCTCTGTGTTTCAAAAAGAAAATAATTTCTGCTGTAGTATTCAGCAGCTAATAAGTACAGGAAGGATTAAGATTTTTAAATAGAAGTAATTTACAAATCTGTTTAACTTTCTGTCACCAGTTGATAAAAGAGAAAAAAAAAAAAAGTTTTTCACCGGAGAACCCCTTTAACCCCTTAAGGACCCAGCCATTTTACACATCAGGACCCGGCCATTTTTTGCAATTCTGTCACTGTCACTTTAAACATTAATAACTCTGGAATGCTTATAGTTATCATTCTGATTCCGAGATTGTTTTTTCGTGACATATTCTACTTTAACATAGTGGTAAAATTTTGTGGTAACTTGCATCCTTTCTTGGTGAAAAATCCCAACATTTTATGAAAAATTTGAAAATTTTGCATTTTTTTAACTTTGAAGCTCTCTGCTTGTAAGGAAAATGGATATTCCAAATAATTATTTTTTTTTATTCACATATACAATAAGTCTATTTTATGTTTGCATCATAAAATTTATGAGTTTTTACTTTTGGACGACACCAGAGGGCTTCAAAGTTCAGCAGCAATTTTCCAATTTTTCACAAAATTTCCAAACTCACAATTTTTCATGGACCAGTTCAGGTTTGAAGTGGATTTGAAGGGTCTTCATATTAGAAATACCCCACAAATGACCCCATTATAAAAACTGCACCCCCCAGAGTATTCAAAATGACATTCAGTCCGCGTTTTAACCCTTTAGGTGTTTCACAGGAATAACAGCAAAGTGAAGGAGAAAATTCACAATCTCCATTTTTTACACTCGCATGTTCTTGTAGACCCAATTTTTTAATTTTTACAAGGGGAAAAAGGAGAAAATGTATACTTATATTTGTAGCCCAATTTTTCTCGAGTAAGCACATACCTCATATGTCTATGTAAAGTGTTCGGCGGGCGCAGTAGAGGGCTCAGAAGCGAAGGAGCGACAAGGGGATTTTGGAGAGTACGTTTTTTTGAAATGGTTTTTGGGAGGCATGTTGCATTTAGGAAGCCCCTATGGTGCCAGAACAGCAAAAATCCCCCACATGGCATACCATTTTGGAAACTAGACCCCTTGAGGTACGTAACAAGGAATAAAGTGAGCCTTAATACCCCACAGGTGTTTCACGACTTTTGCATATGTAAAAAAATAAAAATAAAATTTCACTAAAATGTGTGTTTCCCCCCAAATTTCACATTTTTGCAAGGGTTAATAGCAGAAAATACCCCCCAAACATTGTAACCCCATCTCTTCTGAGTATGGAGGTATCCCATAAGATGACCTGAGGTGTACTATGAGTGAACTACAATGCTCAGAAGAGAAGGAGTCATATTTGGCTTTTTGAGAGCAAATTTTGCTCGGGGGCATGTCGCATTTAGGAAGCCCCTATGGTGCCAGGACAGCAAAAAAAAAACACATGGCATACCATTTTGGAAACTAGACCCCTTGTGGAACGTAACAAGAAATAAAGTGAGCCTTAATACCCCACAGGGGTTTCACGACTTTTGCATACGTAAAAAAATAATAAAAAAAATCACTAAAATGTGTGTTTCCCCCCAAATTTCACATTTTTACAAGGGTTAATAGCAGAAAATACCCCCCAAAATTTGTAACCACATCTCTTCTGAGTATGGAGGTATCCCATAAGTTGACCTGAAGTGCACTACGGGCGAACTACAATGCTCAGAAGAGAAGGAGTCATATTTGGCTTTTTGAGAGCAAATTTTGCTCGGGGGGGATGTCGCATTTAGGAAGCCCATATGGTGCCAGGACAGCAAAATAACCCCCACATGGCATACCATTTTGGAAACTAGACCCCTTGAGGAACGTAACAAGGCATAAAATGAGCATTTACCCCCCACTGGTGTCTGTCAAATCTTTGGAACAGTGGGCTGTACAACATTTTTAATTTGCACAGCCCACTGTTCCAAAGATCTGTCAGACACCAGTGGGGTGTAAATTCTCACTGCACCCCTCATTACATTCCGTGAGGGGTCTAGTTTCCGAAATGGGGTCACATGTGGGTTTTTTTTTTTTGCGTTTGTCAAAACCGCTGTAACAATCAGCCACCCCTGTGCAAATCACCTCAAATGTACATGGTGCACTCTCCCTTCTGGGCCTTGTTGTGCGCCCCCAGAGCACTTTGCGCCCACATATGGGATATCTCTGTAGTCGGGAGAAATTGCATTACAAATTTTGTGGGGCTTTTTTCCCCTTTACCTCTTGTCAAAATGAAAAGTATAGGGCAACACCAGCATGTTAGTGTAAAAAGTTTATTTTTTTTACACTAACATGCTGGTGTAGACCCCAACTTCACCTTTTCATAAGGGGTGAAAGGAGAAAAAGACCCCCAAGATTTGTAAGGCAATTTCTCCCGAGTACGGCGATACCCCATATGTGACCCTAAACTGTTGCCTTGAAATACGACAGGGCTCCAAAGTGAGAGCGCCATGCGCATTTGAGGCCTGAATTAGGGATTTGCATAGGGGTGGACATAGGGGTATTCTACGCCAGTGATTCCCAAACAGGGTGCCTCCAGCTGTTGTAAAACTCCCAGTATGCTTGGACAGTCAACGGCTGTCCAGCAATACTGGGAGTTGTTGTTTTGCAACAGCTGGAGGCTCCATTTTGGAAAGAGTGGCGTACCAGACGTTTTTCATTTTTATTGGGGAGGGAGGCTGTGTAGGGGTATGTGTATATGTAGTGTTTTTTACTTTTTATTTTATTATGTGGTAGTGTAGTGTAGTGTAGTGTTTTTAGGGTACAGTCACACGGGCGGGGGGTTACAGCGAGTTTGAGCTGCCGCGCAAAATTTGCTGCATCGCAAACTTGCAGCCCGATACTCACTGTAAGCCCCCTGCCCATGTGAGTGTACCCTGTACATTCACAGGGGGGGGACCTCCAGCTGTTGCAAAACTACAACTCCCAGCATGCCTGAGAATGTTTGGGAGTTGTGGTTTTGCAACAGCTGGAGGCACACGGGTTGGGAAACACTGAGTTAGGAAACAATGTTTCCCAACCAGTGTGCCTCCAGCTGTTGCAAAACCACAACTCCCAAACATTCTCAGGCATGCTGGGAGTAGTAGTTCGGCAACATCTTTAGAGCCAGATGTTGCCGAACTACAACTCCCAGCATGCTTGGAGTTGTAGTTTTGCAACATCTGGAGGACTACAGTTTGCAGACCACTAATACAGTGGTTCCCAATCTGTGCCCTTCCAGATGTTGCAAAACTACAACTCCCAGTATGCCAAAACTGTCCAGGCATGCTGGGAGTTGTAGTTCTGCAACATCTGAAGGGCCAGATGTTACAGAACTACAACTCCCAGCATGCCTGGACAGTAAGGGCATGCTGAGGATGTGTAGTTTTGCAACATCTGGAAGGGCACAGTGGTCTCCAAACTGTGTACCTCCAGATGTTGCAAAACTGCAACTCCCAGCATGCCCAGACGCCAAGGGCTGTCTGGGCATGCTGGGAGTTGTAGTTTACAGGGTCCTATTACAGCAATGCATGTCGCTTTACGGCGACGTGCATTGCTGTAAAGGGCCCGACCGCGGCTGAAGATCTACTCACCTGTCGCCGCCGCCGCCGTCTTCATCGTCTGGATCCGGGTCTTCAGGGACGAGGTAAGTACCGGGGCCGGTCCCCAGCACTCCCCCGTCCCCCGCCGCGTCCTCCGGTCTTCCTCCCGTCCTCTCCGGACTTTCAGGGGCCGGGCAGGACGGGAGGAAGTAACCGCCCCCCCTCCTGCGATTGGTCGGTTAACTAACCGACAGATCGCAGGGGATCGGAGGAGGTGGCCGGCTTGCCACCTCGCTCCGATACTCCAGCATGGTCCTGGCTGTCTGCGACAGCCGGGATCATGCGAAATTACCGGGCGGTCGGGTTCCAGAGTCCCGATCAGCCCGGTATCGCCGCAGATCGCAAGGGCGATTTCCCTTGCGATTTGCGGCGATCGCCGACATGGGGGGCCTACATGGCCCCCCTCGGCGTTTGCCCTGGATGCCTGCTGAAGGATTTCAGCAGGCATCCAGTTCCGATCTCTGCCCGGCGAGCGGCAGAGACCGGAAAACGCCATGACGTATGCATACGTCATGGGTCCTTAAGACCCAGGGTGTGAAGACGTATGCATACGTCATGGGTCCTGAACAGGTTAAGGGTTGACAGTAAGCATCCTCCCCACCCAGTAATGACCATTCCGATTGGTAAACAAACCAGATTAAGGGCTCGTTCAGATGGACAGATCGCAGACAATGGACCCTACAGTGTTGCCTCCATCTATGCCCGCTCATAGCACACATTGCGGCCGCTCATCCTGCTCCCTGAGCTAGGCCGAGAGCAGCAGCGATATGCGCAAGTATACTGTGCATGTGTGGCGACTCGCACATCGCAGTGGATTGCCGCTATGAGCCGGCACAGATGGAGGCAACACTGTAGGGTCCTTCGTCCACGGATCCACAGCGTAAAATGCACTGCCATTCATGTGGACGTACATTATTGTTCAAATTAAATAGAATTTAAAAGTGAAGCCATCCAAATATTGGATAGGATAAAAGAAGGGATAAAGCTAAAATAATCTCCAAAAGGGCTGTAGCCAAAGTGTCTAAAAAATATCATAATCATTTTTTATCCAAAAAAAAGCAACACACGGACTATGGGAGACATTTATCATTGTTTGCTTTGGTAAGTGAGTTCTGTAGGCATTTCTTTTTTGCTTTGGTTTTGCTTATGTGTGACATATTCATCATACTATCACAGGGGTGATAAATTTGGCTCACATAAGCAAAGAACAATAAAATCACTCTGTGAATACCATTTTCTTAGCACACATAAGCAAAAAAATATATGTGTGTTTATGACATTTTTTTTTACCACTTTTTTCCTCCTAAATGTACTAACCCATTTTTATTTCTTTTCATTTCAGATCCGTCTATCCTGTGGACTACTTCAGATTTGGTGGACTACGATGACCAGCATTTTTTTGGTTAACATTAACAAGATTCCATTACTAAGCCGGTGCTTAGCATTAGCTCCAAAAACAGCTAGCGCTAACCCCCGATTATTACCCCAGTACCTACTGCCACAGGGTTGTCGGGAAGAGCAGGTACCAACAGGCCCAGAGCGTAAAAAATGGCACACCTGAGCCTAGGCGGTAACAGGCTGATGTTATTTAAGCTGGGGAGGGCCAGTAACAATGGTCCTCGCCCACCCTGGTAAAGTTAGGCTGTTGCTGTTTGGTTGGTATCTGGCTAAGAATAAAAATACAGGGAACCCTATACGTTTTTCTTTTATTATTTAATTATTTAAACACATAGGGTTCCCAATATTTTCATTCTCAGCCAGATACCAACCAAGCAGCAACAGCCTGATCTTACCAGAGTGGGCGAGGATCATTGTTACTGGCCCTCCCCAGCCTAAATAATGCCTGCCTGTTACCACCTAGGCCCAGGAGCACCATATTTGATGCTCCAGGCCTGATGGTAGGGGCTCTTCCCAGCATCCCTGTGGCGGGGGGTACCGGGGTAATAATTGGGGGTTAGCGCTAGCTGTTCTTGGTGTTAACGCTAAGCCCTGGCTTAGTGATGGATTTTGTCTATAAGACAGCTTCCTCTACTAAGCCTATAAAGTAAATAAATAAAAAAACATGTTTAAAAAACTTTTATTCCAAAAAACACTCCCTCACAAGCCCTGGTTAACCATTTTATTAACATTAAACAATAAAAAAACAAAAACAAAACACTGGTCACCATAGTAGGGCTGGGCGGTATGACCAAATATGTGTATCACAGTATTTTTGCAACTTATGGCGGTTCCACGGTATATAACGGTATTTCTCCCCCCCCTTAAATCATGTGACCCTCGAGTGCTGTTCTGCTCCCCCCCCCAAAATTAATCACCGGCCCAGCGCTGCGATGTCCCCATCGGGGTACTACTCACATATGTCACCCGCAAGCGCTGCCCTCCTCGTCCTCCTGTTTGTTTGCTTGCCGCCTGCACTGGCTGGAACTGTGTACTGTACGCTGTATCTCTATACTATATCCCTAGGCAGCCGTCAGCCTATCACCGGCCGCAGCAATGTTTTGCCTTGGCTGGTGATAGGTTGAGCGCACTGTCATGTAAGAAGCT
Organism: Hyla sarda; assembly: GCF_029499605.1. NCBI lineage: Eukaryota > Metazoa > Chordata > Amphibia > Anura > Hylidae > Hyla > Hyla sarda. Next base: position 216,394,614 of record NC_079194.1, read on the forward strand.
GGCCAGAGCTCCTTACATGACAGTGAGCTCAGCCTATCACCTGAAGAGGCGGAACATCGCTGCGGCCGGTGATAGGCTGACGGCCATTTAGGGATACAGCATAGAGATACAGTGTACAGTACAGAGTTCCAGCCAGCGCAGGTGGGCCACAACAAACAGGAGGACGAGGAGGGCAGCGCTTGCGGGTGACAGATGTGAGTAGTACCCCGATGGGAACAGCACAGTGCTGGGCCAGTGATTAATTTGGGGGGGGGGGGGGGGAACAGAACAGTGCTCGAGGGTCACATGTGATCAGTTCCCCGATGTGGGGACAGCGCAGCGCTGGGCTGATAATTCATTCATATCGTGCAGGACAAAAATTTCGGTATTCGGTATGAACCGGTATACTGCCCAGCCCTAATCCACAGGATACATGGATCTGGGAATGAGAAGAAAAAAATAATCAAGGAAAATAGGTTAGTACATTTATTGTAACCATCACCATCATTTCCTGCCTGCACCGCACCGCATGACTACAACTCCCAGCATGCCCTTACAGTAAGGACATAATGGGAGTTGTGGTCATGCAGCAGGGCTGGGGGGAGATTTGCAAGCGGGTTACAAGCTTGTCACCTGCCCCCACTGCATGATGACAACTCCCAGCATGTCCTTACAGTAAGGACATGCTGGGAGTTGTAGTCATGCGCCCGCCCATCTAACAAATGCTGCACAACTACAAATTACCTCTACAAATTTTTTGATAAATCTCCCCTATTATTTTGGAGGCAACAGTAGTGATTGTTTTTTATATTAGTTCCCATGTCACTTCTTCTCTAGAAACGTATTAAAATCTACCTGCTGCTGAACCTAACCTCAATCAGCAGGTAAGATGACATAATACTGTACATGAGGCCATGATCTTGTAACGTGGCTTCACATGTCTTCAATGTTTTATCTTGTCATGCTCTTAAGGTGTGACTGTTTGAGAATTTAAACAAATACATTTTAGTAACTCAAGGATGATGTGTACTATGTATAAAATTCCAAGAATAATAATTTGATTGTTTGGAGCTGATGGGACCTGTAACCAGCAATTGTCACTCTCTGTAATAGTGTCTAACATTATAATTTATTTTTTATACTTCCAGTATATTTGTAAATGAGCATAAGAATGAGTACATGATGTCACTAAGAATTGCAAAATGTTCGGATGTTTGACTACAAAAAAGATTATTCTTTTTGTTTAATACATTGAAGGTAGATGTTACGCCGAGCGCTCCGGGTTCCCGCTCCTCCCCGGAGCGCTCGCAACATCCTCGCTACTGCAGCGCCCCGGTCAGATCTACTGACCGGGTGCGCTGCGATACCGCCCCCAGCCGGGGTGCGATTCGCGATGCGGGTGGCGCCCGCTCGCGATGCGCACCCCGGCTCCCGTACCTGACTCGCTCTCCGTCGGTCCTGTCCCGGCGCGCGCGGCCCCGCTCCCTAGGGCGCGCGCGCGCCGGGTCTCTGCGATTTAAAGGGCCACTGCGCCACTGATTGGCGCAGTTGGTCTAATTAGTGTGTTCACCTGTGCACTCCCTATGTATACCTCACTTCCCCTGCACTCCCTCGCCGGATCTTGTTGCCATTGTGCCAGTGAAAGCGTTTCCTTGTGTGTTCCTAGCCTGTGTTCCAGACCTCCTGCCGTTGCCCCTGACTACGATCCTTGCTGCCTGCCCCGACCTTCTGCTACGTCCGACCTTGCTCTTGTCTACTCCCTTGTACCGCGCCTATCTTCAGCAGTCAGAGAGGTTGAGCCGTTGCTAGTGGATACGACCTGGTTGCTACCGCCGCTGCAAGACCATCCCGCTTTGCGGCGGGCTCTGGTGAAAACCAGTAGCAGCTTAGAACCGGTCCACTAGCACGGTCCACGCCAATCCCTCTCTGGCACAGAGGATCCACCTCCTGCCAGCCGAATCGTGACAGTAGATGTTTAGACAAAAAAGTACTACTACTTAATCTGATAATACATTTCCCAATTTTTATGCAATTTATTCAGTAAGATATATAGAAGGTCTTGCTATAAGAAGATGTGTTTACTATTGCAACGAAAGAATTGAAATCACATTACTCTAGTAGGCCCATATGAAGAACATTAGATACAAAAAAACTACAAAGGGATACACACTGGTAAATACTACTGCCTTATGCAAACTTCATAGAACGACCATACACTATCTGGTTGCTGCAGCAAAGCTGTAGTGCAGCAGCTAACTGGAGCTCATGAAAAAATGAAAGAATAAAGTATTTTTCTTTTATATACAGTATAACAGAATGAATTCTTTATTGTTGATCTATTAAACATATCAGATATACCGTATTTTTCGCCCTATAGGATGCACTGGCATATAAGACGCACCCAATTTTAAAGGTCCAAAATCTGGAAAAAAAAGATTCTGAACCCAACAGTGATCTTCAATAGTGTTGCTCGCGAATATTCGCAATTCGAATATTATTCGCGAATATCGCATATTTGCGAATTCGCGAATTTCGCGAATATAGCGCTATATATTCGTAATTACGAATATTCGTTTTTTTTTTCTTTTTTTTTTTTTTTTCTTCACAGTACACATCACAGTGATCACCCCTCTCTGCTTCCAGCTTGTGTGGTGTAAAGAAGGCTGTAATACTACTGTGTGAGACTGGCGTGCTAAAATTCGCATATGCTAAAGTTCGCATATGCGAAAATAAAACGAGAATATAACGAATATACGAATATTCGCGAATATAAGACGAATATTCGTCCATATATTCGCGAATATTCGCGAATTCGAATATGGCCTATGCCGCTCAACACTAATCTTCAACCTGCGGACCTCCAGATGTTGCAAAACTACAACTCCCAGCATGCCCGGACAGCCGTTGGCTGTCCGGGCATGCTGGGAGTTGTAGTTTTGCAACATCTGGAGGTCCGCAGGTTGAAGACCACTGGTATAGGAGGTAGTACTCACGTGTCCCGGCCGCTCCGGACCCGTCACCGCTGCCCTGGATGTCGCCCTCCATCGCTGTCACCGCGTCCCCGTGGTGTCCCCGACGCTCCGGACGTCTTCTTCCCCGGGATCCACGCTCTCAGTCGCCGTCATCACGCCGCTACGCACGCCGCTACGCACGCCGCTACGCACGCCGCTACGCACGCCGCTCCTATTGGATGAAGGGACGGCGTGCGCGACGACGTGATGACTAGTGTTGCTCACGAATATTCGCAATTCGAATATTATTCGCGAATATCGCATATTCGCAAATTCGCGAATTTCGCGAATATAGCGCTATATATTCGTAATTACGAATATTGGTTTTTTTTTTTTTTTTTTTTTTTTTTCACAGTACACATCACAGTGATCATCCCTCTCTGCTTCCAGCTTGTGTGGTGTAAAGAAGGCTCTAATACTACTGTGTGAGACTGGCGCGCGAAAATCCGCATATGCGAAAATTCGCATATGCGAAAATTAGCACATGCGAATTTTCACATATGCGAATTTTCGCGTATGTTAATTTTGTATATGCTAATATGCACATATGATAGTTTTCGCATACGCGAAAATAAAACGGGAATATAACGAATATGCGAATATTCGCGAATATATGACGAATATTCGTCCATATATTCGCGAATATTCGCGAATTCGAATATGGCCTATGCCGCTCAACACTAGTGATGACGTCGAAGGAGAGCGCCGGCCATGCAGGGGATCCCAGCACGGAGCAGACACCGAGGAGGCAGGTAAGGTCCCTCCCAGGGTCCTGTAAGCTGTTCGGGACGCTGCGATTTCACCGCGGCAGTCCTGAACAGCCCGACTGAACAGCCGGGTTAGTGTTATTTTCGATTCAGACGCGGCAGTCAGCTTTGATCGCAGCGTCTGAAGGGTTAATTCAGGGCATCACCCGATCTTTCACACAACACCCCGTTACCATCACCCCCCGGAGCCGATCATTGGACCGGAGTATTGTGATGTCACGGCTCCCCCCCGTGTGATGTCACACTCCACCCCCTCAATGCAAGCCTATGGGAGGGGATAAGATGTCTTAGCGTGGGAGTACCCCTTAAAATTCATCTATGTAAGCCATCTACTGATGGCTTATAATAGGCCTCTGGAGGGGGGGGGGGGGCATAAAATGTGTAAAAGACAAATAAAAAATAAAATAATCAATAACATTTAAAATTACCCCCTTTTTCCCATCTTTAAAATAAAAAATTCCAAACATCAAAATTGCAGATTTTTGGTTACATTACTTTCCAGAAAAAATGGAATAAAAAGTGATCAAAAAGCAGATCAGAAATGGTAATGTTGAAGACTTAAAGGGGTACTCCAGTGAAAACCTTTTTTCTTTTACATCAACTGGTGGCAGAAAGTTAAACATATTTCTAAATTACTTCTATAAAAAAAATCTTAATACTTCCAGTACTTATTAGCTGCTGAATGCTACAGAGTAAATTCCTTTCTTTTTGAAACACTGATGACATCACGAACACAGTGCTCTCTGCTGACATCTCTGTCCATTTTAGAAACCATGCATAGCAGATGTATGCTAAGGGCAGCATGGTGGCTCAGTGGTTAGCACTGCTGCCTTGCAGTGCTGGGGACTTGGGTTCAAATCCCACTAAGGACAACAATAAATAAAGCATTATTATTATTATTATAATAACGTGAGCAGAGAGAACTGTGCTCGTGATGTCATCAGAGAGCATTCCAAAAAGAAAAGAATTTCTTCTGTTTCCTCTGTAATAAGTACAGGAAGGATTAAGATTTTTTAATAGAAGTAATTTACAAATATGTTTAACTTTCTGCCACCAGTTGATTTAAAAGAAAAAAGGTTTCACCGGAGTACCCCTTTAAGCTCATTGAGCAAAAACTAAGCCCTAACACATATCCATAGGTGGAAAAATTAACCCCTTAAGGACGCAGGACGTAAATGTACGTCCTGGTGAGGTGGTACTTAACGCACCAGGACGTACATTTACGTCCTGTGCATAACCGCGGGCATCGGAGCGATGCCCGTGTCATGCGCGGCTGATCTCGGCTGCTGATCGCAGCCAGGGACCTGCCGGCAATGGCCAACGCCCGCGATCTCGCGGGCGTCCGCCATTAACCCCTCAGGTGCCGGGATCAATACAGATCCCGGCATCTGCGGCAGTGCTCGATTTGAATGAATGATCGGATCACCCGCAGCGCTGCTGCGGGGATCCGATCATTCATAACGCCGCACGGAGGTCCCCTCTCCTTCCTCCGTCCGGCTCCCGGCGTCTTCTGCTCTGGTCTGTGATCGAGCAGACCAGAGCAGAAGATCACCAAAAACACTGATCTGTTCCATGTCCTATAAATAGAACAGATCAGTATTAGCAATCATGGTATTGCTATGAATAGTCCCCTAAGGGGACTATTCATGTGTAAAAAAAAATGTAGAAAACAGCCACTGAACTTCAGAAGCTAATAACTATTGGAAGGATTAAGATTTTTTAATAGAAGTAATTTACAAATCTGTTTAACTTTCCTGAGCCAGTTGATATATATAAAAAAAAGTTTTTGCCTGGAACACCCCTTTAAAAAGTTATAGTGGTCAAAACATGGCAATGATTTTTTTTTGGCACCTTGGCAGTTTTTTTTGGTACCCAAAATTTGTTGGCTACCAAAAAAAAAATGCAGTAGGCAGTAGTGATGGAAAAAAATTTATATAACGAACTTACATTTTTTTATAAGTACATTTTAATATTTTTTTTAATAAAGTGTGTGTGTGTGTTCACTTTTTTTTTCTCTATTTTTTACATTTTTTAGGTAGTACTACTACTCCCAGAATGGAACAGACTGTTCCATGATGGGAGTAGTAGTACCTGTACTAATAGACATATCGCCCCTGGTGTCAGTTGTGACACCCGATCGTCCATAATATAGCAGAGATGGGGAGCGGCTCTATACAGCGCTCTGCATCTCTGCGCTATACTCTGGCCAGTTTTGTGAATAGAACATCAATAATTCATATTTCCTGCCCAGAGTGGGGATTGGCTGGATGGTTGGAGTCAATTACCACTCTTAGAGGGAAACATGAATAAGTGATGTTCTATTCATATAACTGGCCGGAGTATAGTGCAGAGATGCGAGTGTTGTATAGAGCCGTGCCGGATCTCTGCTATAGACAGGACAATCGCAGCGGATGTCAGGAGTGATACCTGCTGTGATCTGTTCTTACCTGCAGGTACTACTACTCCCAACATGGGGCACATCCTGCTCCATGATGAGAACTGTAGTACCTGCATTAATAGACAGATCGCAGCAAGTGTATCTTCTGACACCTGTTGCGATCTGTCTATTAATGCAGGTACTACAACTCCCAGCATGGAACTGAGTGTGCCTCATGTTGGGAGTAGTAGTACCTGCAGTTAAGTAAAGATCACAGTGGATGTCACTCCAGACACCCGCTGTGATCAGGCCCAGACTGGCCTACCGGGATACCGGGATCTATCCCGGTGGGCCGCTCGGCCTGGGGCCACTTTGGGGCCGGACTAACGTAGGGGCTCCAGGCCCCTACATGAAAATAGGCCCAGCGGGCTGCACAGGCGGCCCGTATAGGCCGCCTGCAGGTCCAGCTCTATAACTAGGTGGACCAAGCGCCCGCTTAGGGGCGACCAGGTCCGCAGTCCGGGGGGGTGAAGAAAATTTGCTGCCACCACCCAATTTCTGTCAGCCACCCTGTCTACTCTGTCTGTCCGTAGCCCTGGGAGCGCAGGGAAGTCACGTGCGACGTCACGTGCGGCGTCATTCCCCCCTGCGTCTTCACGCCGTAAAGCTGGGAGCTCGGCACTGCTGCTGAGTGCGGGACGGATCTGCATGTGATTAAGGTAAGCATGAGCTGCGGAGAACAAAAGAATAAAGTTGGCGTGCAGGGGGGGGTTAGTAGACTGAGGAGAGGGGGGTGTTGTATATGTATTATTGATGGGGGGAGGCTGGGGGTGACGAACAAGGAGGAAGGGGTGTATAATTATGATTGATGGGGGGAGGCTGGGGGGTTAGGACCAAGGATGAGATGGGGGGGGTGTATATTTATGATTGAGTGGGGGGGGTTGGGGGGTTAGGACCAAGGATGAGGAGGGGGGTGTGTAATTTTGATTGATGGGGGGAGGCTGGGGGGCTAGGACCAAAGATGAGGAGGGGGGGTGTATATTTATGATTGATGAGGGGGGTTGGGAGGTTAGGACCAAGGATGAGGAGGGGGGGGGTATATTTATGATTGATGGGGGGAGGCTGGGGGGTTAGGACCAGGGATTAGGAGGGGGGTGTATATTTATGATTGATGGGGGAGGCTGGGGGGTTAGGACCAAGGATGAGGGGGGGTGTATATTTATGATTGATGGGGGGGGTTGGGGGGTTAGGACCAAGGATGAGGGGGGTGTATATTTTTGATTGATGGGGAGGCTGGGGGGCTAGGACCAAGGATGAGGGGGGTGTATATTTATGATTGATGGGGGAGAGGCTGGGGGGTTAGGACCAAGGATGAGGGGGGTGTATATTTATGATTAATGGGGGGGAGGCTGGGGGTGTTGGTGAGGATAACAAGGATGGGGGGGCTTGGGGAGGTGTGAGGCTGAGGAAACCAAGGATAAGGGGGGAGGTGTATATGCATGATTGATAGATGCGGGGTCCAAAGAATATGGGATAAGTTATAGATTGTGGGGGGTCCGAGCGCTGGGACCCCCGCGATCTCCAGTACGGGCCTTGGCAGTCAGCTGGAAAAGAGGTATGCCGACCCCGCACGAAGTGCCGGCCGACACACCCCTCCGTATACTCCATAGAGATACATGGAGGGAGCGTGCCGACCACGGCTTCCTGTGGGGTCAGACGTCGGCTTCTGGCATACTGACTGGGCCCCCGTGCAGGAGATCGTGGGGGGTCTCAATGCTTGGACCCACCGCAATCTAAAACGTATCCCCTATCCAAAGGCTAATCCAAAGACTAATGGCAGTATTATGTTTAGAGCACAGTGCATGGCAGTATTATATTCAGGGCGCAGTGTATGGCAGTATTAAATTCACGGCACAGTGTATGGCAGTATTATATTCAGGGCAAAGTGTATGTCAGTATTATATTCAGGGCGCAGTGTGTGGCAGTATTATATTCATGGCGCAGTGTATGGAAGTATTATATTCAGGGCGCAGTGTATGGCAGTATTATATTCAGGGTACAGTGTGTGGCAATATTATATTCAGGGCGCAGTGTATGGCAGTATTATATTCAGGGCAAAGTGTATGGCAGTATTATATTCAGGGCTCAGTGTATGGCATTATTATATTCAGGGCACAGTGTATGGCATTATTATATTCAGGGCGCAGTGCATGGCATTATTATATTCAGGGCACAGTGTATGGCAGTATTATATTCAGGGCACAGTGTTTGGCAGTATTATATTCAGGGCGCAGTGTATGGCAGTATTATATTCAGGGTACAGTGTGTGGCAGTATTATATTCAGGGCGCAGTGTATGGCATTATTATATTCAGGGCGCAGTGCATGGCATTATTATATTCAGGGCGCAGTGTATGGCATTATTATATTCAGGGCGTAGTGTACGGCAGTATTATATTCAGGGTGCAGTGTAAGGCAGTATTATATTCAGGGCACAGTTTATGGCATTATTATATTCAGGGCACAGTGCATGGCATTATTATATTCAGGGCACAGTGTATGCCAGTATTCTATTCAGGGCGCAGTGTATGGCAGTATTATATTCAGGGCGCAGTGTATGGCAGTATTATATTCAGGGCGCAGTGTATGGCAGTATTATATTCAGGGCTCAGTGTATGGCAGTATTATATTTGGGGCGCAGTGTATGGCAGTATTATATTCAGGGCTCAGTGTATGGCAGTATTATATTTGGGGCGCAGTGTATGGCAGTATTATATTCAGGGCGCAGTGTATGCCAGTATTATATTCAGGACACAGTGCATGGCAGTATTATATTCAGGGCACAGTGTATGCCAGTATTATATTCAGGGCACAGTGTATGGCAGCATTATATTCAGGGTGCAGTGTATGGCAGTATTATATTCAGGACTCAGTGTATGGCAGTATTATATTCAGGGGGCAGTGTATGGCAGTATTATATTCAGGGCACAGTGTATGGCATTATAATATTCAGGGCACATTGCATGGCAGTATTATATTCAGGGCGCAGTGTATGGCAGTATTATATTTGGGACGCAGTGTATGGCAGTATTATATTCAGGGCACAGTGTATGAGAGTATTATATTCAAGGCGCAGTGTATGCCAGTATTATATTTGGGGTGCAGTGTATGCCAGTATTATATTCAGGGCTCAGTGTATGGCAGTATTATATTTGGGGCGCAGTGTATGCCAGTATTATATTCAGGGCTCAGTGTATGGCAGTATTATATTTGGGGCGCAGTGTATGGCAGTATTATATTCAGGGCGCAGTGTATGGCAGTATTATATTCAGGGCACAGTGCATGGCATTATTATATTCAGGGAACAGTGCATGGCATTATTATATTCAGGGCTCAGTGTATGCCAGTATTATATTCAGGGCTCAGTGTATGCCAGTATTATATTTGGGGCGCAGTGTATGCCAGTATTATATTCAGGGCTCAGTGTATGGCAGTATTATATTTGGGGCGCAGTGTATGGCAGTATTATATTCAGGGCGCAGTGTATGGCAGTATTATATTCAGGGCACAGTGCATGGCATTATTATATTCAGGGAACAGTGCATGGCATTATTATATTCAGGGCTCAGTGCATGCCAGTATTATATTCAGTGGGTACAGTGTATGGCAGTATTATATTTGGGGCGCAGTGTATGCCAGTATTATAGTCGGGGCTCAGTGTATGCCAGTATTATATTCAGGGTGCAGTGTATGGCAGTATTATATTCAGGGCTCAGTGTATGGCAGTATTATATTTGGGGCGCAGTGTATGGCAGTATTATATTCAGGGCTCAGTGTATGGCAGTATTATATTTGGGGCGCAGTGTATGGCAGTATTATATTCAGGGCGCAGTGTATGCCAGTATTATATTCAGGACACAGTGCATGGCAGTATTATATTCAGGGCACAGTGTATGCCAGTATTATATTCAGGGCACAGTGTATGGCAGCATTATATTCAGGGTGCAGTGTATGGCAGTATTATATTCAGGACTCAGTGTATGGCAGTATTATATTCAGGGGGCAGTGTATGGCAGTATTATATTCAGGGCACAGTGTATGGCATTATTATATTCAGGGCACATTGCATGGCAGTATTATATTCAGGGCGCAGTGTATGGCAGTATTATATTTGGGACGCAGTGTATGGCAGTATTATATTCAGGGCACAGTGTATGAGAGTATTATATTCAAGGCGCAGTGTATGCCAGTATTATATTTGGGGTGCAGTGTATGCCAGTATTATATTCAGGGCTCAGTGTATGGCAGTATTATATTTGGGGCGCAGTGTATGCCAGTATTATATTCAGGGCTCAGTGTATGGCAGTATTATATTTGGGGCGCAGTGTATGGCAGTATTATATTCAGGGCGCAGTGTATGGCAGTATTATATTCAGGGCACAGTGCATGGCATTATTATATTCAGGGAACAGTGCATGGCATTATTATATTCAGGGCTCAGTGTATGCCAGTATTATATTCAGGGCTCAGTGTATGCCAGTATTATATTTGGGGCGCAGTGTATGCCAGTATTATATTCAGGGCTCAGTGTATGGCAGTATTATATTTGGGGCGCAGTGTATGGCAGTATTATATTCAGGGCGCAGTGTATGGCAGTATTATATTCAGGGCACAGTGCATGGCATTATTATATTCAGGGAACAGTGCATGGCATTATTATATTCAGGGCTCAGTGCATGCCAGTATTATATTCAGTGGGTACAGTGTATGGCAGTATTATATTTGGGGCGCAGTGTATGCCAGTATTATAGTCGGGGCTCAGTGTATGCCAGTATTATATTCAGGGTGCAGTGTATGGCAGTATTATATTCAGGGCTCAGTGTATGGCAGTATTATATTTGGGGCGCAGTGTATGGCAGTATTATATTCAGGGCTCAGTGTATGGCAGTATTATATTTGGGGCGCAGTGTATGGCAGTATTATATTCAGGGCTCAGTGTATGGCAGTATTATATTTGGGGCGCAGTGTATGGCAGTATTATATTCAGGACGCAGTGTATGGCAGTATTATATTCAGGGCACAGTGCATGGCATTATTATATTCAGGGCACAGTGTATGCCAGTATTATATTGAGGGCTCAGTGTATGCCAGTATTATATTCAGTGGGTACAGTGTATGGCAGTATTATATTTGGGGCGCAGTGTATGCCAGTATTATAGTCAGGGCTCAGTGTATGCCAGTATTATATTCAGGGTGCAGTGTATGGCAGTATTATATTCAGGGCGCAGTGTATGGCAGTATTATATTTGGGGCGCAGTGTATGCCAGTATTATATTCAGGGCTCAGTGTATGGTAGTATTATATTTGGGGCGCAGTGTATGGCAGTATTATATTCAGGGCTCAGTGTATGGCAGTATTATATTTGGGGCACAGTGTATGGCAGTATTATATTCAGGGCGCAGTGTATGGCAGTATTATATTCAGGGCACAGTGCATGGCATTATTATATTCAGGGAACAGTGCATGGCATTATTATATTCAGGGAACAGTGCATGGCATTATTATATTCAGGGCACAGTGTATGCCAGTTTTATATTGAGGGCTCAGTGTATGCCAGTATTATATTCAGTGAGTACAGTGTATGGCAGTATTATATTTGGGGCGCAGTGTATGCCAGTATTATAGTCAGGGCTCAGTGTATGCCAGTATTATATTCAGGGTGCAGTGTATGGCAGTATTATATTCAGGGCGCAGTGTATGGCACTATTATATGTGGGGCGCAGTGTATGCCAGTATTATATTCAGGGCTCAGTGTATGGCAGTATTATATTTGGGGCACAGTGTATGCCAGTATTATATTCAGGGCTCAGTGTATGGCAGTATTATATTTGGGGCGCAGTGTATGGCAGTATTATATTCAGGGTGCAGTGTATGGCAGTATTATATTTAGGGCGCAGTGTATGGCAGTATTATATTTGGGGCGCAGTGTATGGCAGTATTATATTTGGGGCGCAGTGTCTGGCAGTATTATATTCAGGGCTCAGTGTATGGCAGTATTATATTTGGGGCGCAGTGTCTGGCAGTATTATATTCAGGGCTCAGTGTATGGCTGTATTATATTCAGAGGATACAGTGTGTGGCAGTATTACATTCAGTGGGTGCAGTGTGTGGCAGTATTTTATTTAGGGCACAGTATCTGGCAGTATTATAATGATTATTGTCGTCATACAGAGGATCTGCTGACCTAGTGAGGAGACAATGAAGTTTGGGCCTCAGACTCTGCAGAGAAGATGGAGCTGGAAGAAGACCTGGCGTCTGGACCAGAGGAAAAGGAACAACAACAGAGAAGACATCACTCAGTGATATCATTGTGTATTCTCCTGACTCTCCCATCACTGCTGTAATTTGTAAGTTCTGCTGTGATGATGGGGACACTGTACTCCAATCTGCGGCCTTAAGCTGTTACAAAACTGCATACCATAATGCCTGAGGCTCCAGACATGATGGGAGTTATAGCTTTGCAACAGCTGGAGAGCAACTTGAAGCGAGGTGATTGGTGGAGGTCCCAGCATTCAGACCCCACCCAAAAAAAAAATGGACTGCTTATTCTTAAATGTCAGGGTGTATTTTTGGTCCCAATCCAAACCCCCTTAAAAAAAGTCGCAAATTTAAGCCAGGTCAGACCTGGCTTACAAAACGTGCTGTAGCATTTTAAAAAAAGGTGCATAAAAAGTCGCAAACTGCTACTTTTTGTACAACTTTTTGTGAAGCTCCGCTCCCCGGCCATCTGCCCGCATCTACCTCCCACTGGCTAGCTGGTAGAATTACAACTCCTAGCATGTCCTCACTGTAAGAGCATGCTGGGAGTTTAGTCTTCCAACAGCTTGGCGCCGACGATAAATATCTTAACAGAAAAAGAGGGCCGGCCCAGAGCCCCGCTTGTCCTCAGGTACAGAGCCCTGCTTGTCCTCTGGGGACAGAGCCCTGCTTGTCCTCAGTGTACAGAGCCCTGCTTGTCCTCAGTGTACAGAGCCCTGCTTGTCCTCAGTATACAGAGCCCTGCTTGTCCTCAGTGTACTGAGCCCTGCTTGTCCTCACTGTACAGAGCCCTGCTTGTCCTCAGTGTACAGAGCCCTGCTTGTCCTCAGTGTACAGAGCCCTGCTTGTCCTCAGTGTACAGAGCCCTGCTTGTCCTCAGGTACAGAGCCCTGCTTGTCCTCAGTGTACAGAGCCCTGCTTGTCCTCAGTGTACAGAGCCCTGCATGTCCTCAGTGTACAGAGCCCCACTTGTCCTCAGTGTACAGAGCCCTGCTTGTCCTCAGTGTACAGAGCCCTGCTTGTCCTCAGTGTACAGAGCCCTGCTTGTCCTCAGGTACAGAGCCCTGCTTGTCCTCAGTGTACAGAGCCCTGCTTGTCCTCAGTGTACAGAGCCCTGCTTGTCCTCAGTGTACAGAGCCCTGCTTGTCCTCAGTTTACATAGCCCCGCTTGTCCTCAGGTACAGAGCCCTACTTGTGCTCAGGGTACAGAGCCCTGCTTGTCCTCAGTGTACAGAGCCCTGATTGTCCTCAGTATACAGAGCCCTGCTTGTCCTCAGTGTACAGAGCCCTGCTTTTCCTCAGTGTACAGAGCCCTGCTTGTCCTCAGTGTACAGTGCCCTGCTTGTCCTCAGTGTACAGAGCCCAGCTTGTCCTCAGGGTACAGAGTCCTGCTTGTCCTCAGAGTACAGAGCCCTGCTTGTCCTCAGTGTACAGAGCCCTGCTTGTCCTCAGTGTACAGAGCCCCGCTTGTCCTCAGGTACAGAGCCCTGCTTGTCCTCAGGGTACAGAGCCCTGCTTGTCCTCAGTGTACAGAGCCCTGCTTGTCCTCAGTGTACAGAGCCCTGCTTGTCCTCAGGGTATAGAGCCCTGCTTGTCCTCAGTGACTGCACCTAATGGAGGGAACTATACTGCACCTAATGTGGGGTAACTATACTGCACCTAATATGGGGACTGTACTGAACCAAATGTGGGGAACTGCACTGCAGCTAATGTGGGGGGAACTGTACTGCACTTAATGTGGGGGGAACTGTACTGCACCTAATGTGGGGGAACTGTACTGCACCTAATGTGGGTGGTACTGTACTGCACCTAATGTGGGGGAACTATACTGCACCTAATGTGGGGAAACTGTACTGCACCTAATGTGGGGAGCTATACTGCACCTAATGTGGGGGGAACTATACTGCACCTAATGTGGGGGAACTATACTGCACCTAATGTGGGGGAACTATACTGCACCTAATGTGGGGGGAACTATACTGCACCTAATGTGGGGGGAACTATACTGCACCTAATGTGGGGGAAACTAATATGCTTTAAAATGCATGATTTTACCTTTTAGGAACAAGAAAATGACGATGTGCTGGTATGATGACGTAACACTATGGGGCTGGTATGTAATTTTTTCCAGGGCTGGTTTTCACACCCAGTCCGGCCCTGGCTGTGATCCCCCTGTATAATGTAACAGGAGAACTGCAGGGACCGGGATGCCGCCACTCCAACACGCGTTTCGGCACACTGACCTTTGTCTGGGAGGTCAGCGTGCCGAATCGTCACTCCCAGACGAAGGTCAGCGTGCCGAAACGCGCGTTGGAGTGGCGGCATCCCGATCCCTGCAGTTCTCCTGTTTCTGTTTTACTGTTGTGGGTATTATGCACAATTTGACTTTTATTACTATGTACTTTACCCTTGGTGTATAGGCTGTCCATACACCTTTACATACAGCACCTTATTTATTTTTTAATTTTTATTTTATTTTGCACTTTTATATTGCCTGTATATATGTTGCTATATATAGAATGGTGTCTGCATTTATATGTACTGTCTGATTACTGGCCTATGTGCAATCCCCCCGTACTGCCATCTCCCTTGCAGGGTACCGGCGTTGCCGCCTTTTGTGATGCATTGTTTGTCTCTTTATGTGTGTATCTAATTTTAGTGCATACCAATAAAATTTGTTTTACTTTTACACAACAAGTGAGTCTTTTTGGGGCTTTTTGCTCTGTATCTGCAATGTTTAGTTTGGAGTCATATTCACAGGTTTAATTTACTCAGGGAGGGTGTTACTGTGGTAATTTATTTGTATCACACACCTACTATTTTCTCCTATTTTCTTGATCTGTCTTTCCTTGTTTGTCATTATACAGGAGGATCACAACTGACCCGGGGCGATCTGTCAATTAGTACAGGTACTACTACTCCCATCATGGAACAGTGAGTTCCATGATCGGAGTAGTTGTACTACCTAAAAAAAAATTAAAAAAAGTGAAAAACACACACACACTACATTTTTATTATTACAATTTTAAGTCCTGGCCCGCCCACATAAATTGATCCCTGCTTAAAAATTAATAACAATTTTGTAATAAAAAAGATAAATTTCGTTAGATACAATTTTTTCTATCACTACTGTATCTTTTTTCTTATTTTTTTTTTTTTTAAATAGTACCCTACGAAATCTTATTAAAAAAGGTATCACTTTTTTGGAACGCTAAAGTCCAAAAGAGAATAAAAACGCCTGAAAAAACGCCAAAGTTAAAACCCACATGGCGTTTTTCTTGGCGTTTTATTACTCCCATAGATTTCTATGGGAGAAAAATGCCATGATTTCAGGGGAAAAAAACGCCAGTGGCTCAACATGCTGCGATTTTGCAAAAACACCAAGGAGCTAAAAAACACAAAAAAAAATTGAAAAAACACCAAAAGGATAAAAAAAAATGCAAAACTGAAAAACACTAAGTGGAAAAAGAATTTAGCGATTTCTTGCCCAAAAAAAAACGCCATGCGGCAGAATTGGCATTTTTCTTGGCGTTTAAAAAAAAAAACAAGCCTCATACAATTTGTCAGTAAAAAAAATAAAAAAAGTCATAGGCAGGTCAGAGATCAAAATTCACTGGGTCATAAAGGGTTAAAAACACATAGAACCACTTGCATCACTGATCCATGATAAAGTGAATGATCACAAATCCAGCCAAAAACAATAAAGCCTGCAGGTGCAGGTATAGAAATCAAGTCACATAAAAGATATTAGGTATAATCTATTGTCACAATGTGGGTAATAATGCAGTATCAAAATACAAAGAGGAAACCTGTCGGAGCAAGTCTGCTAGGGTTTACAGTGTCCATAACTACACTCTCCTAAGGCTAAGTTTCCACATGTTTTTTTTTTTTCTGGCAGTTTTTGGAAATCTGCCACTGCAGTTTTTGAGCCAAAGTCAGAAGTGGATCCATAAGGGAGGAGAAGTATAAGTCCTTCCTTTATATTTCCCATTCCTTTTGAATACACTTCTGGCTTTGGCTCACAAACTGCAGTGGCAGATTTCCAAAAACTGCCAGAAAAAAAACCAAGTGGAAACCTAGCCTAAGGGAGGCATAAACAAGGTGGGAGATTCTATTTAACTGCGTGCACAGTTATGAATATGTCGCTAATTTCTTGAAGTGACTTAGATCTGCCACATGTTAAAAGGGTTCTCCTGTGCTGAAACATCTTATCCCCTATCCAAAGGATAGGGGATAAGATGCCTGATCGCGGGAGTCCCGCAGCTGGGGACCCCCGGGATCATGCACGCGGCACCCTGTTTGCAATCAGTCCCCGGAGCGTGTTCGCTCCGGGACTGATTACCGGCGACTACAGGGCGGGCGGCATGTGACGTCACACCTGCGCCGGCGTGTGACGTCACGCTCCGCCCCTCAATGCAAGCCTACGGGAGGGGGCGTGATAGCTATCACGCCCCCTCCTGTAGGCTTGCATTGCGGAGCGGAGCGTGACGTCACACGCCAGCGCAGGTGTGATGTCACACGCCACCCCCGCCCTGTAGTCGCCGGTAATCAGGCCTGGAGCGAACACGGGGTGCTGCGTGCATGATCCCGGGGGTCCCCAGCGGCGGGATTCCCGCGATCAGGCATCTTATCCCCTATCCTTTGGATAGGGAATAAGATGTTTCAGCACCAGAGTGCCCCCTTTAAGCATACATTTTGGGGGGAAAAAAGGAATAATTAAAAATGATACAACTAAATAAGTAATACATTGTTTTTTGTTAATACAATAGCAGGAAGAACTGGCTGAAACATGCACAGTGCTCACTATGTGGGATCACATACAATACAATGTATTTGACATGCAAAAAAAAAACTACATGAAGACTTTGTGCACAGGGTGTAGCATAGGCAATGTATTTAACTCCTTGGGGGCGGAGCCCATTTTAACCCTAGGGACGGGAGCATTTTTTGAAATTCTGACCACTGTCACTTTAAGCATTAATAACTCTGGGATGCTTTTACTTTTCATTCTGATTCCGAGATTGTTTTTTCGTGACATATTCTGCTTCATGTTAGTGGTAAATTTTTGTCGATACTTGCATCATTTCTTGGTGAAAAATTCCCAAATTTCATGAAAAATTTAAAAATTTTGCATTTTTCTAACTTTGAAGCTCTCTGCTTGTAAGGAAACAGACATTCCAAATAAATGATATATTGATTCACAAACAAAATATGTTTAGTTTATGTTTGCATCATAAAGTTGACATGTTTTTACTTTTGGAAGACATCAGAGGGCAAAGTTCAGAAGCAATTTTCAAATTTTTCACAAAATTTCAAAATCTGAATTTTTAAGGGACCAGTTCAGTTTTAAAGTGGATTTGAAGGGCCTTCATATTAGAAATACGCCATAAATGACCCCATTATAAAAACTACACCCCTCAAAGTATTCAAAATGACATTCAGAAAGTTTGTTAACCCTTTAGGTGTTTCACAGGAATAGCAGCAAAGTAAAGGAGAAAATTCAAAATCTTCGTTTTTTTACACTTGCATGTTCTTGTAGACCCAGTTTTTGAATTTTTACAAGAGGTAATAGGAGAAAAAGCCCCCCAAAATTTGTAACCCAATTTCTCTCGAGTAAGGAAATACCTCATATGTGTATGTCAAGTGTTCGGTGGGCACAGTAGAGGGCACAGAAGGGAGGGAGCGAAAGTGGGATTTTGGAGAGTGAATTTTGCTGAAATGGTTTTTGGGGGGCATGTCACATTTAGGAAGCCCCTATGGTGCCAGAACAGCAAAAAAACTCCCACATGGCATACTATTTTGTAAACTACACCCCTCAAGGCACGTAACAAGGGGTCCAGTGAGCCTTTACACCCCACAGGTATTTGAAGACTTTTCGTTAAATTCGGATGTGTAAATGAAAAATAAAATTTTTCACTAAAGTGGAGTTTTCCCCCCCAAATTTTTCATTTTTACAAAGGATAATGGGAGAAAGTGCCCCCCAAAATTTGTAGTGCAATTTCTCCCGAGTACGGAAATACCCCATATGTGGCCCTAAACTGTTGTCTTGAAATACGACAGGGTTCTGAAGTGATAGAGCGCCATGCGCATTTGAGGCCTGAATAAGGAATTTGCAATAGGGGCGGACCCGGTTACCTACAGTAAAACCCTACAGCAGTGTTTCCCAAACAGGGGGCCTCCAGCTGTTGCAAGACTCCCAGCCTGCCAGGACAGTCTTTGGCAAACCTTCAGCTGTGGCAAAATGACAACTCCTAGAACGCACTGACAGACCGTACATGCTGGGAGTTGTAGTTTTACAACAGCTGTAGGCACACTGGTGGGGAACCACTGAGTTAGAAAACAGACTCTAGCTCAGTGATTCCAACCAATGTGCCTCCAGCTGTTGCAAAACTACAACTCCCAGTGCATTCTGGGAGTTGTGGTTTTGCAACAGCTGGAGGCACATGGGTTGGAAACACTGAGTTAGGAAACAGACTCTAGCTCAGTGCTTCCCAACCAGTGTGCCTACAGCTGTTGCAAAACTACAATTCCCAGCATGGCCAGACAGTCAGGGATTCTGGGCGTGTAGTTCTGCAATATCTGGCCCTTCATATGTTGCAGAACTACAACTCCCAGCATGCCTGGACAGTCTGGGCATGCTTGGAGTTGTAGTTATGCAACAACTGGGGAAGAACAGTTTGGAGACTGCTAAGTAGTGGTCTCCAAACTGTGGCCCTCCAGATGTTGCAAAACTAAAACTCTAAGCATGCCCAGACTGTCCAGGCATGCTGGGAGTTGTAGTTCTGCAACATATGAAGGGCCAGATATTGAAGAACTACATGCCCAGCATCCCTGGCTGTCTGGCCATGCTGGGAGTTGTAGTTTTGCAACATCTGGAGGGCTACAGTTTGGAGACCACCTTATAGTGGTCTCCAAACTGCTACTTCAGATGTTGCAAAACTACAACTCCCAGCATGCCCAGACAGTAAGTGCATGCTGAAAGTTGTAGTTTTGCAACATCTGGAGGACCACAGTTTAGAGACCACTGTACAGTGGTCTCCAAACTGTGACCCTCCAGATGTTGCAAAACTACAACTCCCAGCATGCCCAGGCAGCCTTTGGCTGTGTGGGCATGCTGGGAGTTGTAGTTTTGCAGTTTCTTCACTGCAGCCTTCTCCGCCGCACTTTCTGGCCGCTCCAACTGCCGTCGCCATCGCTGGTCCAGGATGCCTCCACCGGTCCAGGTAAGCCTGACCATGCTCCCCCCTCGCCGCACGTATTCCCCCCACTCTGCACCGACTTCCGATCGGTGGGCAGAGTGGGGGGAAATGAACTCTATCCCCCCCGCCCCCCTCCTGCCATTGGTGGTCAGCCTGACCGACCAATGGCAGGGGATAGGAGGCGGTTGCAACACTGCAACCTCGCTCCTATCCTTTAGGATGGTCGGAGCTGTCTCTGACAGCTCCGATCATGCTTATTTTCCGGGAGATCGGGTCACTGGTCTGAATTGACCAACGATTTGCCGCGATCGCTGACATGGGAGATCTCAGGACCCCCCTAGGCATTGCTACGGGATGCCTGCTGATAGATATCAGCAGTCATACCGGTCCGATCACCGCCCGGCGAGCGGCGGTGATCGGAAATGCGGAGGGCGTATGGATACGCCCTCCGTCCTTAAGTGACGGGACGCGAGGGCGTATGCATACGCCCTCCATCCCCAAGGAGTTAAAGTGTAAGGCCATGTTCACACTATGGAATTCTCGTGGAATTCCACGAGTGGAACTCCGTGAGTGGAATTCCGCGGTGTGAACTTAACATTAGTGTGAATGGGCCTCCGCATATAATGCCCCCCTGACATGTGACCCTGACTTATAATGTCCCCTGTCCTGTGCCCTTCACATATAATGCCCCATGTCCTCTGCCCCTCACATATAATGCCCCCCTGACATGTGCCCCTCACATATAATGCCCCCTGAGGGGGCAGGACAGGGGGCATCATATATGAGGGGCACATGTCAGGGGGGCATTATATGTGAGGGGCACAGGACATGGGGTATTATATATGAGGGGCACATGACAGGGGGGTCCTGTCATGTGCCCCCACATAAAATCTCCCCCCAGACATGTGCCCCTCACTTATAATTTGCCCCTCTCACTTATAATTTGCTCCCCCCTTTCTCACGCCCGTCACCTTTCTCACACACTGCGGCTGCTCCATTCCTGCAGTCAGTGAGAGCCACGGGGACGTGATCTCCGGGCGCCGGCGCGATGATGTGATGTCATCGCGCCGGCCTGCTGTGATTGGCTTTCACTGACTGCAGGAATGGAGCAGCCGTGGTGTGTGATAGAAAGGTGACGGGCGTGAGAAAGGGTGGTAGAGCGGGCCAGCCGACAACTCCCGCTTCACCAGGCTATAGTACAGGAGGAGGGGCAACAATCTCGGATCCTCCACTGGTCGTGAGTATAAATAGATCATGGGAGAGATCCCTATACTGTCCCCTGATATATTTATACATAGTTATTAGGTCTCTCCTAAGCCTTCATTTTTTCTAAACTAAATAACCTTAATTCTGATAATCTTTCTGGGTACTGTAGTCCTCCCATTCCCCATATTACTCTGGTTGCCCGTCTTTGAAGCCTCTCCAGCTCCACTATATCTTACTTGTACACTGGTGCCCAGTACTGTACACAGTATTCCATGTGTGGTCTGACTAGTGATTTGTACTGCGGTAGAATTATTTCCTTTTTGTGGGCATCTATGCCCCTATTGATGCACCCCATGATTTTATTTGCCTTGGCAGCAGCTGCCTGACATTGGTCACTACAGCTAAATTTACTGTTGACTCCCAAGTCCTTTTCCATGTCAGTCGTCCCAAGTGTGCTCCCATTTAATAAATAATCCAAGCCCGGATTTTTCTTCCCCATGTGCATAACCTTACATTTATCAGTGTTGAACCTCATCTGCCACTTCCCAGCCCAAACCTCCAAACTATCCAGATCCATTTGTAACAGTGCACTGTCCTCTATAGTGTTTATCGCTTTACAGAGTTTAGTATCATCTGCAAAGATTGCTACTTTACTATTAAACCCCTCTACAAGGTCATTAACCCCTTAAGGACACATGACGTACTGGAACGTCATGTGTCCACTCCCGATCTATAACGCGGGGCCACGGCGTGGCCCCGCGTCATAGCGGTTCGGGCCCGGCCTCTAACAACGGCCGGGACCCGTGGCTAATAGCGCGCGGCATTGATCGCTGTGCCGCGCGCTATTAACCCTTTAGACGCGGCGTTCAAAGTTGAACGCCGCGTCTAAAGTGAAACCGAAAGCATGCCGGCTAGCTCAGTGGGCTGTTCGGGATAGCCGCGGTGAAATCGCGGCATCCCGAACAGCTGACAGGACAGCGGGAGGGCCCCTACCTGCCTCCTCGCTGTCCGATCGCCGAATGACTGCTCAGTGCCTGAGATCCAGGCATGAGCAGTCATGCGGCAGAATCATCGATCACTGGTTTCTTATGAGAAACCAGTGATCAATGTAAAAGATCAGTGTGTGCAGTGTTATAGGTCCCTATGGGACCTATAACACTGCAAAAAAAAAGTGCAAAAAAAAAGTGAATAAACATCATTTAACCCCTTCCCTATTAAAAGTTTGAATCACCCCCCTTTTCCCATAAAAGAAAAAACACAGTGTAAATAAAAATAAAAATAAACATAAATGGTATCGCCGCGTGCGGAAATGTCCGAATTATAAAAATATATCGTTAATTAAACCGCACGGTCAATGGCGTGCGCGCAAAAAAATTCCAAAGTCCAAAATAGTGCATTTTTGGTCACTTTTTATATCATGAAAAAATGAATAAAAAGCGATCAATAAGTCCTATCAATGCAAAAATGGTACCGTTAAAAACTTCAGATCACGGCGCAAAAAATGAGCCCTCATACCGCCCCATACACGGAAAAATAAAAAAGTTATAGGGGTCAGAAGATGACAATTTTAAACGTATTAATTTTCCTGCATGTAGTTATGATTTTTTCCAGAAGTCCGACAAAATCAAACCTATATAAGTAGGGTATCATTTTAATCGTATGGACCTACAGAATACATATCAGGTGTCATTTTTACCGAAAAATGTACTACGTAGAAACGGAAGCCCCCAAAATTACAAAACAGCGTTTTTTTTTAAATTTTGTCGCACAATGATTTTTTTTCCCGCTTCACCATAGATTTTTGGGCAAAATGACTGACGTCATTACAAATTAGAATTGGTGGCGCAAAAAATAAGCCATCATATGGATTTTTAGGTGTAAATTTGAAAGAGTTATGATTTTTTAAAGGCAAGGAGCAAAAAACGAAAATGCAAAAACGGAAAAACCTCCGGTCCTTAAGGGGTTAAAGGGGTACTCCGGTGAAAACCTATTTTCTTTCAACTCAACTGGTGGCAGAAAGTTAAACATATTTGTAAATTACTTCTATTAAAAATTCTTAATCCTTCCTGTACTTATTAGCTGCTGAATACTACAGAGGAAATTCTTTTCTTTTTGGAATTCTCTGAGGGCATCACGACCACAGTTCTCTCTGCTGATGTTATTATAACAATAATACCACTTTATTTATTGTTGTCCTTAGTGGGATTTGAACCCAAGTCCCCAGCACTGCAAGGCAGCAGTGCTAACCACTGAGCCACCATGCTGCCCTTAGCATACATCTGCTATGCATCTGCTATGCATCTGCTATGCATGGTTGTTAAAATGGACAGAGACGTCAGCAGAGAGCACGGTGTTCGTGATGTCTCAGTGTTCCAAAAAGAAAGGAATTTCCTCTGTAGCATTCAGCAGCTAATAAGTACTGGAAGGATTTAGATTTTTTAATAGAAGTCATTTACAAATATGTTTTACTTTCTGCCACCAGTTGATTTAAAAGAAAAAAGGTTTTCACCAGAGTACCCCTTTAATAAATATATTAAACAGGACAGGACCCAAGACTGACCCCTGTGGTACCCCACTAATAACAGTCACCCAATCAGAATAAGTACCATTAATAACCACCCTCTGTTTCCTATCACTGAGCCAGTTACTTACCCACTTGCACACATTCTCCCCCAGCCCAATCCTTCTAATTTTATCCACCAATCTTTTATGTGGAACCGTATCAAATGCTTTGGAAAAATTCAGATATACGACATCCAGCGATTCCCCCTGGTCGAGTCTGGAGCTCACCTCCTCATAAAAGCTGATCGGATTAGTTTGACAGGACCGACCCCTCATAAAGCCATGCTAATATTGGGTCATACATTTATTTTTATCAAGATATTCCAAAATAGCATCTCTTAGAAAACCCTCAAACAATTTACATAATACAAAGGTTAATCTAACAGGCCTATAATTCCCGGGGTCACCTTTTGTCCCCTTTTTAAATATTGGCACCACATTTGCCATGCGCCAGTCCTGGGGAACAGTCCCTGTTACTATGGAGTCCATGAATATTAAAAAGGTGTTGGTGAGCAGTTTCTTGCAGTCGTGGAATTGACATAATTCTTGGAAGAGTTGGGCCTCAAAGGCCGTTCCATTGTCAGTTAAGACAGACTCAGGACATCCAAGGGTTTGCACCCATTTAGAGTAGAACATCTGGGCTTGGCTGTGAGATCTTTGAGAGAAGCAACGACAACCCACTTGGAGTAATGATCCACTATGGTGAGAGCATAGGTATAGTCGGAATGTTGGTTAGGAGGGAAAGAGTAAAAGACAAACAAAAAAACTCTGGATCCTTTCTTTGAAATCCCTCAGGGTGAAGAGGTCTCCATTGTAGGTGGGAAGGACAGGATTCCCCATGAATACCAATGCTGTCGCTGGAACACCAGGGTTGTTGATGCTGGCAGGGGTCAGGACACTAGCTGCTGGACCAGGTGGCAAACTCACCCCTGGAGAGGAAGGGGCTCTGACGCCCGATTGATCCGTGGTGCTGGGTTTAGACATCCTGTAGATTTTTTAGTGCACTGTAGCTTTAAGAAGAATGCAGTGCGTTACCCTTTAAGAGAGCTGATGAGGTGCTGCAGCGGCTCCGGTTTGGATGATGGGGGTACAACAACAGACACTCCCCTTCTATTTTGCATGTACCCGGTGATTAACAGCTCAGCGACCAGACTTGAGGACAATGATGGGACAGTAGTAACAAAATCAGGTACCAGAGACTTTGTATTGGTGATCGGTGGTGTTTGTGGAACCTGCGATGCAGCGCTGACTTTGTGGATGACAGCCAGAAATTAGCGGAGCAGACATAAGTTCCAAGATGACTGCGCCCAGGGAACTTCTTGTTTGGGTCCGGTCAGGAAAATCTCCCCCTTTGCAACATAGGGCTGTCCTTTGGTTCCTCCTCGCTTGATTGAATAGGCGTCACTGCTGGGGACTGACGGGGGCGGAGCTGCGACTGCTTGCGTGTGCACGGGAAATGCTGGAGCAGATTAACTTTCAAGTACAAACTTTACACAGGCCTGCACACTTCTTTTACGGTTCACAATGGCAGATGGCAGACTTTTCTTCACCTCCCCCTCTTTTTAACAAGCACTTCGCAATAAACAGATTTCACTGACAAAGTCCCGTACACTCCCAGCATGTATTTGGCTTTGTGGGCATACTGGGAGTTGTAGTTTTACAACAGCTGCAGGCACCCTGGTTGGGGAACACTGATCTATCTGTCTTTCTATCTCCTATCTATCTCTCATATATATTTATCTACCTATCTCATATCTATCTATCTATCTATCTATCATCTATCTATCTCATATCTATCTATCTATCTATCTATCTATCTAGCAACAGAAGAATGCAGCAGCACACTGTCAGCACAAAGATATAGATGAAACATGAATATGCAGTTAAAACATGGAGAGCTATACAGCTATGGTGTAATAGATGCAAATGTGAAACTATAAAATAGTGAGGCACTTAGCTCGCAAATTTGTCTCCGCCGGCGGTCAAATAGCTTGGACCGTCCCACCGCGATAAGGTGGCCTCATTGGGACGGACCCTACACTGTGAATATGCCTCTGTGTGAACAGTTCAGTAAGCATAGCAGGGTCTGGAACATCCAAGACACCTTATATACACCTGATAGAGGTGGGTGGGGTGCAAGGCCAACATGGAGGTAGCCACTCCCCCGTATGTGCAATACAGACAAAGAATAAGTCAGCCAGCACTTTAGTTGATACCAAACTATTATATGGACCTGGCCTACAGGTGCACGCTACTAGGCTAGATATACAGCAACAGAAGAATGCAGCAGCACACTGCAAGCACAAAGATATAGATGAAACATGAATATGCAGTTAAAACATGGAGAGCTATACAGCTATGGTGTAATAGATGCAAATGTGAAACTATGAAATAGTGAGGCACTTAGCTCGCAAATTTGTCTCCGCCGGCGGTCAAATAGCTTGGACCGTCCCACCGCGATAAGGTGGCCTCATTGGGACGGACCCTACACTGTCAATATGCCTCTGTGTGAACAGTTCAGTAAGCATGGCAGGGTCTGGAACATCCAAGACACCTTATATACACCTGATAGAGGTGGGTGGGGTGCAAGGCCAACATGGAGGTAGCCACTCCCCCGTATGTGCAATACAAACAAAGAATAAGTCAGCCAGCACTTTAGTTGATACCAAACTATCCCCCTGAGGGAGCAGGATTGGGGGGCATTATATGTGATGGGAACATTGCAGGGGCATTATATGTGAGGGGCACAGGACAGAGGGCATTATTATTATGAGGGGGAACAGGACAGGTCATAGTTATATGTGGGGACACAGGATGGGGCATTACTACTATATATGAGGGGCACAGAGTCTAAGGAATTTCTGAGGTAGTAAGGTTTTCATTAGCCACAATACATCACGGTATTGTATTCAGAGGGATATTTAGAGCGTACAGTGTGTGGTAGTATTATATTCAGAGGGTACAGTGTGTGTCAGTATTATATTCTGAGGGTACAGTGTGTGGGCAGTATTATTTTCAGGGGTACAGTGTGTGGCAGTATTATATTCTGGGGTACAGTGTGTGGCAGTATTATATTCTGAGGGTACAGTGTGTGGGCAGTATTATATTCAGGGGTACAGTGTGTGGCAGTATTATATTCTGAGGTTACAGTGTGTGGCAGTATTATCTTCATTGGGTACAATGTGTGGCAGTATTATTCAGTGGGTACAGTGTGTGGCAGTATTATATTCATTGGGTACAGTGTGTGGGCAGTATTATATTCAGTGGGTACAATGTGTGGCAGTATTATATTCAGTTGGTACAGTGTGTGGCAGTATTATATTCAGTGGGTACAGTGTGTGGCAGTATTATATTCAGTTGGTACAGTGTGTGGCAGTATTATATTCAGTGGGTACAGTGTGTGGCAGTATTATATTCAGAGGGTACAGTGTGTGGCAGTATTGTATGCAGTGGGTACAGTGTGTGGCAGTATTATATTCATTTGGTACAGTGTGTGGGCAGTATTATATTCAGTGGGTACAATGTGTGGCAGTATTGTATTCAGATGGTACAATGTGTGGCAGTATTATATTCAGTTGGTACAATGTGTGGCAGTATTATATTCAGAGGGTACAGTGTGTGGCAGTATTATATTCAGTGGGTACAATGTGTGGCAGTATTATATTCAGTTGGTACAGTGTGTGGCAGTATTATATTCAGAGGGTACAGTGTGTGGCAGTATTATATTCAAAGGATAAAGTGAGTTGTAGTATATTCGGAGGGTACAGTGTGTCAGAATTATATTCAAAGGATAGGATGTTTCACAGTTTTATAATAATACTTGTTTTCATAAAGAGGTTTAGAATCCGCTGACATAGTGAGGAGCCGTCTGGGCATCAAGTTCTTCAGCGAGAACATTTAGCTGGACCTGGCGGTATGTACCATCTGAATTAGATAAAAAAAGACTATAGAAAAGACGTCACCTGTAGTCACTGATATCATTGTGTATTGTCCTGACTGTCCTATCAGAGCGGTAGTCACTTGTAAGTTTTGCAGTAATGATGGGTGAAACAACAACTCCCAGCATAACCTCACCACATACTTAGGTCATACTGGGACCTGTAGTTTTAAATGGTAAAAACTTCTTTAGCGCTTTCCCATTCTGTGGCAATTGGTGCATTTGATTATTATACTGGATACATTTAATAATATTGTAAGTTCTTTAAGCAACACCTTATTTTCTGTCCGCCAACACAAAATTCTCTAATAGTGCCCCTCCCGAGACTAGACTCTGGATCCGCCCCTGTGTCTATCTCTACTTGGTTGAGCCCGCTCCACTGCAAACTTTAGGCTGCTGAGGTCATTATTAAGGACTAACTGCATATGATCGATAAATAGGGGGGCCCCTACTCCAGTGCGAAGGGATCTAAACAGTTACCAAATGCGGTGGAATAGGGGGCGCTTGGTCTTTGCAATATAACAATATAATAATACCCACACTCACATATTATGCAGTAAACTACATAATTGGAGCAACATGTAATGCATTCTTTTCCTCTGACTTGGTAGCTCCCTAGTTGTATGAATTTATTTTTTAATGTTGTATGTGCAGAAGGAACATGAACCGCACTGAAAGTTGCCAACTGGGCGACTATCAGTGAGACAATTAGAATCCTCTTTTTTCTTTTTATGGTGCTTCTTCAGGAAATCTTGGATTGTTCTATTCCTCCTGAAGGTGACAATTGGCCTATTCTCAGTACTAGAGACAAGATCCAAATCCTGCTGCAGAATATACCAGTGGTTATTAATGGCCTTTTTAATGCAATCATTCATAGCAGTGTTACGAAAGGAAAATATACATCCCTCAGGTTTTTTCTTCTTTTTAGGTCTTAACCTCCCTGGCGGTATGATTCTGTCTGGAAATTTGTACCAAAAGCGGTACAATTTTTTTAACTGAATTTCACATCTCCCTTCGTCCATTTCACATCTCCCCTGTCACATTCCCCCTCCCTTGTCACATCCCCCGAAACATTCTCCCCCCTCCTTGTCACATTCTCCCCCCTCCTTGTCACATTCTTCCCCCTTGTCACATTCCCCCCCCTTGTCACATTCTCCCCCTTCATGTTACATTCCCCTCCCCCTGTCACATCCCCCCCCTTGTCACATCCCCCCCTTCATGTCACATTCCCCTCCCCCTTGTCACATTCCCCCCCCCTGTCACATTCCCCCCCTGTCACATTCCCCCCCCCTGTCACATTTCCCCCCTTCATGTCACATTCCCCCCCCCCCTTGTCACATCCCCCCCTCCTGTCACATTCCCCCCTTTGTCACATCCCCCCCCCCCTTGTCACCTTGTCCTGCAGCAGCATACACTAGGTTTGCCGGGCAGATTTCAAACCTAGTGTATTTGCTGCAGAACAAGTCCTTTCCCCTTCAGCCAATCACAGGCTTTACACCACTGCGGCCTGTGATTGGCTGAAAAGTGAAAGGTCCTAGAAGATGAATAGTGAAGAGAGGACACCCCGGACCGCACGGAGGGGGAAGACATCTTCAGGGACCGGGACTAGGTGAGCAAAAGTTTTTTTTATTTTACTACTTCTTTCTTTTACACTTAGCTCAGTGTTTTTCTAACAGGGGGCCTCCAGCTGTTGTGAAACTACTACTCCCAGCATGCCCGGAACAGCCTTTGGCTGTTCGGGCATGCTGAGAGTTGTAGTTTTGCAACAGCTGGAGGCCCCCTGGTAGGGAAACACTGACTTTTAGTATTTTTCTTTACCTGCTCTGGCCGGCCCCCGCAACGGGAGCCGACCAGAGCAGATAATCGCAAGTTTTCCCGGGGGCTGCATCGCTATATCGCATTGCTTTTGCGATATATCGTGCAGCCCGGCCTGGAACTCTGTAATTCTACCCCGAGCGTGACTCGGGGTTACCGATCCTGGCAGGGAAAATTAACCCTGAGTCACGCTCGGGAATACCGCTCAGGAGGTTAAGAGAGTGGACCTTGGAATCATATCTATGCGTTCCTTAGCCTTCTGGAGAACTGCTGAGGGATACCCTCATCTTTTCAGGCTATTATTATTTTAAGTCTCCCCATCTGCTATAGGGGAAGCTAGCTTTGGTGGGAAATGGATAGGAAGAATCAAAATGGGGAATTACATTTTGGGATGGCTTTCCTGTACCCTGATGTCGACACAATGTTATCAATGATTTCTATCTTAATATCTAGGAATTCCAGGGACAGTCCTCCAAACTGGTAGGTGAACTTTGTTCTCAGAATTTAGATAGGAGACGAACATAGCAAAATCTTGTTACGTCCCCTCCTAAACAAAAAAACATGTTATCAACATGTCTATAAAAGGCCTTGATTTTACTAATGTGTGGGTTAGATGTAGTATACACTAAATTTATCTCCAGGATAGGCAGAAAAATATTGGTGTACGAACATGAGGCGGGTGTGCCCATCGCCGTGCCATGTTTTTGCCAATTTCACTGGCCATCCTGGAGGAAATTGTTCTTAGTGAGAACAAACATAATGGATTCAGTGAAAAACTGAATAAAAAGAGGGGACTTCTGTGTGCACTACAAAAATTTGCCAAGAGCCTGCACACCCACATAGTGGGGGATGCGAGTGTATAGGCTCTCGACGTCAATGGAGGCCAACCTATAACTCTCCTGACACTGGAAGTCATCCAGAATGGTGATCAGATCACCTGTGTCCCTTAGGCACATGGGCATATCTTTCAACAAAGGAGAAATCAGCCACTTAATATAGGAGGACAAAAACTCAGTTGGAGTTGTCTGTGTACTTTTGGTAACATATACCAGTAAGGTTTTGTAGGTTTCTCTGGTAACAACTTTTCGGCTATTTTAAGTCGACAGGACTTGATTGTCTACACATTTATCTACAACCCCCAAGTGTTTTCAAGAAAAAATAACATGTTAAAGTGTGCTGATGTTGATTGCAAATCTTATGACATTTACCTTTTTTTTTTTCTCCAAGCACCAAGGAGACAGTGCCATGTTTTCCAGTGCCTTCTTGTCCTCGCCTCCTAGCCCTTTATTGAGTGACATACAAGCTCGGCTTAGAATTAAGTGGAGTCTGTGAGAAGAGGACAAATAAGTAGGTGTGCCAGGCTAAGGCACTTGACCAGCTCGGTTCTGCCCCCTTGACACTTGGCTGAGAAATGAAAAGGTAATTATATCAGTTTGCCAACCACCATCGGCTGCAGGAAAGGTAAAGTCTGCTTTTATACCGCGACAGCTATTCAATGGTGTCCTCAGCTGTTTGCAGCAAATCGAGCTGACACATTCCCTTTAATGGGCTTCGATTCAGTAAACAATGCAAAGAAAAACTCTCGAATGGTACTATGTGAGAAATTTTATTTCTACAAAGATAGAAAGTGTATTGAAGTAAAAGTTAGAGCCCTTCACATGTGAACTGTAGACCTTATATAAGCAGATTAGTACATTCCTCTCGGGGATTACTGTTCAATGATAGTTCCAGGATCACTCACTTAGTAATCCTATATTTACCTAGTGGACTTAAATGTGAATAGGGTTTAGGTTTCATCCAGTTATTGTTTTAAGGTTGGAAAAACAAAAGGCATAGCAGGTTGCTCATCGGCTCTTTATATATCTCTATACCTGAATTCATCTTATTGCAAGAAAGGGAACGAGATGTTCAAACCCTCCCAGTGTCAGCTGGGGATAAATACTTGTTCAGCTTCTATTATTGAATGAAAAATATGACCAGATGGTGCAGCAAGTAAATACCTGACATTATCTAATATGAAATGTAGGACTCGTAGAATAGGAACCTATTTCAGCTCTATGAGCAACTTAAAGAAACAACTATTAATTAAATCCAAGAGGTTTGTTTGTTAAAATAAACTAAAGTTACTGTATGTTCACACTTATTTGTCATCCATTCGGTTGTGTTCCGGATGATAAATCTGTCATCTGGCATATCTGTTTTCCTTTTTAAGTCAATGGAAAAATAGTTCAATTTTGGCAGCTTATTGTTAAATGATGAAAATAGGGATGAGCGAATCGAATCTGACAAAATCGAAAATTTCGGGAAAAATTTGATTAGCAACGAATGCGAATATCACCGCGATTCTCTAGTGCGAATCGCTTCATTAAACTCCAGGGCATCTAAAAATCCACATGTTAGGACATGGGGCAAGGAATCGTGGGAAGGCAGGAACAAGGGTAGGCAGGATGACCCTGAATCTCATACAGCATGTAGCCTATCAGCAGCCAGCCACCCCTGTGATTTCACAGCCCTAGATAATCGGCAGCCATCTTGTGGCCAGTCACTTCAGCCTTTTATTGCAAATAGAGAGACAGAGAGAGGGACAGACAGTGCACAGAAAAGCAATTTTCCAGCATCGATTCACCTCCCAGTCACATCAGAGTTCAATTGCAGAGAGAGAGGGGGACAGACAGTGCTGTGTGTTGCACAGAAAAGCATTTTTCCAGCAGCGATTCACCTCCCAGTCACATCAGCGTTCTATTACAGAGAGAGAGGGACAGAGAGCAGTGTGTGTTGCACAGAAAAGCATTTTTACAGCAGAGATTCACATCAAGCCCAAATCCAGTCTAGAAGTACTGATAGGGAAGGGAGAGAGATTGAGAGAAGTGCAATTTTGAGGGTAGTACACAGTGACTGTGTGCTGCAGCACTGGTGTGTACTGCTGGTGTTGTATCCAATAAATACTGTTTTAAGCGTACTGGAGCGCATTGTCCACCCCTCATAAGTACATACCACATGCGTACATCTAAGTGGTGTACTATTTTGTTCCTGTTAAAGCCTTAAAGGGGTACTCCACTGGAAAAATGTTTTTAATCAACTGATGACAGAAAGTTAAACAGATTTGTAAATTACTTCTATTAAAAAGTCTCAATCCTTCTAGTACTTTTAAGCTTCTGTATGCTCCACAGGAAGTTCTTTTCTTTTTGAATTTCCTTTCTGTCTGACTACCGTGCTCTCTGCTGACACCTCTCTCCATTTTAGGAACTGTCAGGAGTAGGAGCAAATCCCCACAGCAAACCTATCCTGCTCTGGATAGTTCCTGATTTGGACAGAGGTGTCAGCAGAGAGCACTGTGGTCAGGCAGAAAGGAATTTCAAAAAGATAATTACTTCCTGTGGAGCATACAGAAGCTTCTAAGTACTAGAAGGATTAAGATTTTTTTAATAGAAGTAATTTACAAATCTGTTTAACTTTCTGTCATCAGTTGATTTAAAAAATCCAGTGGAGTACCCCTTTAAGGGCCTAGATACTATGAAAGGCCAGCCAAAAGTACACATCTGCTGGTGTTGTAGACAAATACTGTTTTAAGTATACTGGTGTGCTTTGTGCTCCCCTCATAAGTGCATACCACATATGTACATCTAAGTGGTGTACTATTTTTTTCCTGTTAAAGTCTTTAGGGCCTATATACTGTGAAAGGCCAACCAAAAGTACACACCTGCTTGTGTTGTAGACAAATACTGTTTTAAGCATACTGGAGCGCATTGTCCTCCCTCATAAGTGCATACCACATACGTACATCTCAGTGGTGTACTATTTTTTTCCTGTTAAAGTCTTAAGGGCCTAGCTACTGTTAAAGGCCAGTCAAAAGTACACACCTGCTGGTGTTGTAGACACATACTGTTTTAAGCGTACTGGAGCACATTGTCCTCAGAGTTCCCCTCACTCAGGTTTATGAAATGGACTGTTGCAGAAATTTCTACAACTTTAACTGCCCCCCTTTTAAATCCACCTTTGATGACCTTGTCACATATAATCCGATCTTTTTTTTGATAGCACTTTTATCACAGATTTTAGTGTTTTTTAAAGTTTGTGTTTTTTGCACTTGCATGTTCTGTAATCAGGGCTGTAGCTCTGATGAGGCGAGTGAGGGGATCGCCTCAGATGTGCTGTTGCAAGGGGGCGCAAGGGGGGGTCCAGCACACATTACACTGTGGCATTAATTCCCAACCAGGGTGCCAGGAGACTCTGGTGGGAAATATGGCACTATTTTTTTTTTTCCGGCCCAGGCCTGTGCCAGTGAGTCACAGGCATGCAGGCCAGGCGGGAGGGAAGTCTGTGTGCAGTGTCGGGCTGGGTGATGCTGGCAGCTCCAATTCTTGTGTATCCTCCCTCTTCTGTGGAGCAGCTCTGGACTCTGAATTCTCCCTGGTTCCTCAGCAGAATGATGTGGATGGAGGGAAGGAGCAGAGGCAGCGCTGACAGAGGCCTACTCAGCTTCAGGTAGCACACCCCCACCCTTCTTTTACTCTACCTCTACACCTCTCCGTTACCCCTCGTACCCTCTCTGTAAGCCCTGGACAACCCTCCATTATCCCGTACACCCTTCTGTCACCCCTCTAAACTCTTCTGTCACCCCTCTAAATCCCTCTGTCACCCCTGTACACCCCACGGTTACCCTGTACACCTCTCTGTCACCCCTTGAGGGGGGGGGGGGCTGGAGGCATTTGAGTTAGGCTGGAAACATTAATTTTGCAAAGGCCTTGTTTAATTTTGCAAAGGCCTTGTTAAAAATGAATGAAGGAAACTGATTAGTTGCTATGGGCAACTGGACAACTTTTCCTCTGCACAGGTTTTGATAAATCTCCCCCCCCCCCCCCTTGTGCGTTGTGGGAAGGCTGGTGGCATTGTGTTTGGAAAAGGCTGGAGTCATTTGTAGGGAAAAGGGGAGGATAATGCTGGAAAAGTGCAGAGCCTAATACTAATATGATTGCGTTGCAGGTCCTGCCAAAGAGTTTTGGCTGGAACAGATTACCATGATGTCCTGTGCCAGATGGGGAAGAAAAAAAAGAGAATGACTGATTATTCGGTAAGGGTTTCCCGCTAATGTTTTGGGAACCCTACACATGGACAGTCGACTCCCCAGCCCTCCTCCAATTTCCCTCTATTCTTTGTTCCCTCCCCCCCAGTCCTTCATTCTTTAGGTTCAGATGGTTGTGATTTAGTTTGTATAATAATGTTGGATCTTTTATAATATAACAATCTCTTTGGTACATGAAAGAACACCTTAAGAACAAGACACAAACATGTGTCTATCTTATATATTTTCAAAATAATTTGGAATAGAAAAGAAGTGTATTTTCCTTTATATGCCCAATGAGATATTCTTATTAACCCAAAGCTCCTGTTTCTTCTATTCTTATTTCATGAAGCCCATTATTTCCCAGTGGATTATTTTCAGTTTTTTTCTTCAGAACTTGAAAATGTATATATTTTATAAATTGAATAATTAAGCAGACTTTGAGGAAAGTATGAACTCCAAAGTGGAAGAAGAAAGAGTGAACTGGGCACTGCCTAGTAATCCGGTGACCTAGGGTGCCTGAAGAAACGCCCACTGGCGTGAAACGGCACAGTCATGCTCCGGTGAACGTCTCTGCCTGCGGAACATCCTGCTCTGCTCCTTCCACACGGGGATCATCTTTGGGACTACTACGTCTGCACGATAATGTGCTCTGAATAAACAGAAGTCCATTTGAACGGGTGAGTGCACTGGCGTTTTTCTTCTCTCTACGTGTTGTTGTTTGAGGAAAGTATGACTGAAAGTTATCTGAAGGCTAATTCATCCAATTTAACAAATTTTTCTTTGCTTATGATATTACAATAAATTGTGAAAATTCTTGCTGTGTACAGTTTAGCCTGAAGATTTATGGTACAGCATCACCTGGTGTGAACAAGCACTTCATTTGACTTAGAAATAGGTGAATATTTGTATAGCAATATTCTTGTGCCCTCGTGAAAAAGAAGAACCCTTTAAGTTAGGTCATATTTTGCTATGAAAAACACATGTACTTGTTTAAGCTGCAGGAACCATCGCCTGACAGCGGGTCTAATGACCCAAACTGACGACGTTAAATATCCTTAGGTGTTTTCAGTCTGAGTCTACTTACGCAGGGAATTTCGACTGTAAAACAGGCATCAAAATTTTGCCATATTACATAAGTGTAAAAAATTTTTTTGTGGAGTAGAATGCAATTCTTACCATTTTTGGGGGTAATTTTATTATGAAAGTTACTATATGTTAAGATTAAAAAATATCATGTTGTCGGTCCATGCATTTACAATGATACCAAACTTACATACTTTTTGCTGTGCTGTACTATTTTTATAACAAAACATTTTCTTATATATGGATTTGGCAGCTAAAACTTATTTTTATTTTTATTTTTTTAACTAATGGCCTCTACAGAGATTCCACAGAGTGAAATGTAGTATTTATTTAAATGTGTTTTGGGGGTAAATACCACTTTTGGATTGCTTTTTATAGGTGACCACATAGGTGATCATAGCATTAGTTATAGCTAGTCTATAGCCTGTGGGAATGTGAGAAATTATTGGTGAATAGGTAAAAACCAAAACCTGACCCATGTTTGTGCTATAGGTATTGCAGCATCATGCTTTTAAGGTAGAAAAAATAATTCTTGTTGTTACCATCAGTTACAAAACAAACGAGGCACACTGAGATTCTTGTTCAGAACCGGTAAAGAGATCTACTTTTTCCCTTCATTGTTATGTAATACTTCATGGCTGTTTTCGCGCTCAACCCAACTAATCCAGTCCATCCTCACTTATTCTGAATCTGACACCCTTGCTGAATTCAAGGTTTTTCTGCTCACTTTGAATAAACCCTATGTAAACATTTTTTTTTTATAATAGCTAATCTCATGTAGAGACATCATGCCCCATGCACATTTTCTGTACAAGCCTTAGTACTTACATCTATGTACTAAGAGCTGTATTTGCCATGGGGCATTGAAGGGCCAGTACCAAGGGTGACATCCTGCAAGGGGCAATAGCAGCAGAATGAAATTTTTTTTTCTTTTCAATCCCCTCTCCTGCCCCCGGCTATACTTGTACACAGCCCCTGAGCAGAGAGGGCAGTGTCCCGGCACAGTACAGCCCCATTCTATCACATAGATGGTTGCATGTATGTTGTAGCATTGAGAACGCAGAGGAATACTCTATTACCTGGGCTCAGTACTCAGCATGTCCTTGTTTTTATTTCTGTTTCTCTGCACACCTATAGTGCGCATGTGCTGTCCTAACACTGCAGCCTGTTAAATTACTGAATGCCCCCCCCCCCTCCTGCTGTCTCACACCACTGTTAGGAGGAGGCAGCAGAGGCTGCGGACTATGAAATAAGGTACTGCACATTACCAAGAGGCAAAAGGCACACCTCAGTAAATTCAGCAGCTTCATGGCTGGCCCACAGCTAGCGTATATTTCAGCGACTTCTGGTGTCACAAGTTGGCCCTAAAGTCGCATATGCAGCACAGAAACATGCCCTCCATGAGAGGCCATACCTTCTTCACTCCTCCTTAACACAAGTGGAATATATCCCCTAAAATTGTACAATTTTCTATTTTAGTGCAAAATCTGTGACTATGCCACTGGTGCAGCTTTATGTATGACCCCCAATGAGTTTAAAGGGAAGCTGTCTTGGCCTCTAAACCATCAGCCGGGGTGCAGTGGCTGAAAACAGCTGAGCTGGCCGCTTTACACAGTTATTGTTATTAATGGGAGTTATGGAAACAGCATGCTACAATGCTAAATTTTTTACATAAAACTCCCATTATAGTCAATTGGACATCCACAGTTGTATTTATAGTTGTGCTGCCTCTGTACCTTTGTGTCTTTTCTTACCCTTTCTTTTGACATGAGATATCCTGAGATGACCAGTTTAAAAAAATAAAATTAAAAAAGGTGTTGTGAGTAACTAAAAGTAAAGGACATATCCATATAATATACACTGCTCAAAAAATAAAGGGAACACTAAGATAACACATCCTAGATCTGAATGAATGAACTAATCGGATGAAATACTTTCGTCTTTACATAGTTGAATGTGCTGACAACAAAATCACACAAATATTATCAATGGAAATCAAAGTTATCAACCCATGGAGGTCTGGATATGGAGTCGCAATAAAATTCAAAGTGGAAAACCACACTAGAGGCTTATCCAACTTTGATGTAAAACAAGTCAAAATGAGGCTCAGTAGTGTGTGTGGCCTCCACGCGCCCGCATGACCTCCTTACAACACCTGGGCATGCTCCTGATGAGGTGGACGCTCCTGGACAGTCTGTGGTGCAATGTGGCGTTGGTGGATGGAGCGAGACATGATGTCCCAGATGTGCTCAATCGGATTGAGGTCTGGGGAACGGGCTGGCCAGTCCATAGCATCAATGCCTTCCTCTTGCAGGAACTGCTGACACACTCCAGCCACTTGAGGTCTAGCATTGTCTTGCATTAGGAGGAACCCAGGGCTAACCGCACCACAAGGGGTCTGAGGATCTCATCTCTGTACCTAATGGCAGTCAGGCTACCTCTGGCAAGCACATGGAGGGCTGTGCGGCCCCCCAAATAAATGCCACCCCCCACCATTACTGACCCACCACCAAACCGGTCATGCTGGAGGATGTTGCAGGCACAGAACATTCTCCACGGCAACTCCAGACTCTGTCACATGTGCTCAGTGTGAACCTGCTTTCATCTGTGAAGAGCACAGGTGAATTTGCCAATCTTGGTGTTCTCTGGCAAATGCCAAACGTCCTGCACGGTGTTGGGCTGTAAGCACAAACCCCACCTGTGGACATCGGGCCCTCATACCACCCTCATGGAGTCTGTTTCTGACCGTTTGAGTGGACACATGCACATTTGTGGTATGCTGGAGGTCATTTTTCAGGCTCTGGCAGTGCTCCTCCTGCTCCTCCTTGCACAAAGGTGGAGGTAGCAGTCCTTCTGCTGGGTTGTTGCCCTCATTCGGCCTCCTTCACGTCTCCAGATGTACTGGCCTGTCTCCTGGTAGCGCCTCCATGCTTTGGACACTTTGCTGACAAAAACAGCAAACCTTCTTGTCACAGCTCGCATTGATGTGCCATCCTGGATGAGCTGCACTACCTGTGCCCCTTGTGTGGGTTGTAGACTCCGTCTCTTGCTAGCACTAGAATGAAAGCACTGACAGCATTCAGAAGTGACCAAAACATCAGCCAGGAAGCATAGGAACTGAGAAGTGATCTGTGGTCACCACCTGCAGAACCACTCCTTTATTGGAGGTGTCTTGCTAATTGTCTATAATTTCCACCTGTTGTCTGTTCCATTTGCACACCAGCATGTGAAATTGATTGTCAATCAGTGTTGCTTCCTGAGTGGACAGTGTGATTTCACAGAAGTGTGATTGACTTGGAGTAACATTGTGTTGATTAACTGTTCCCTTTAGTTTTTTTGAGCAGTGTATATGTAATGTCCCAGTACTGGTACATGGCCCTGTCAGGTTCTGTCCCTCAGTGACCTGGGGGCTCCCTTGCAGGGTCTCCCTCTGTTTTCTCCCTGTTGGTTTAATAAATGTGTGTGTGTTCCTTTAATGCATAGACAGGATCCCTATGTCTAGATAGGATACAGGACCTGTGGATGTCTCAATGACCTGTGAGTAAGCCTGTCACATGTTGTGTTATGAAGTTACATGATTGGTTGTAACATGTACTCCCAGAGAGCACCAGCTTAATCTATGACCCACAGCTTGACCAATAGGCTTTAGTCCAGTCCCCCACTATATAAAGGGGTGGCTATCTTTAATTAGCTCTCTTTCCTCAGACTCTTCTGAGAGTAACATCAAAGTCTTTGCTGAAGCAGCTACCAGAGATCTCAGGACAAGCGTTCAGCATCTGGAGGCCACAAAGCTACAAGTCTCTCCAGTAAGTCTACAAGTCCATGTCTGCTGTCTCTGAAGTTAGTCAAGTCCTGCACATAGTCAAGTCAAGTCTAATTACAAGTCAAAGTCAAGTTTATCACAAGTATTAGTCCAACAAGCTGTGAGGTCCTCTGGGTACTGGCCACCTCTATGGGAATTCTGGCCTTAGCTATGAAGATACACCTCTCTTCTACTCAGTAAAGCCTCCGTTTATGCATAACTGGTTGTGGACTCTTTATTCACTACTAGCCCGTGGGATAGTGGAGAATCCGGGCGTGTGGTTTTCCGGAACCCAAAAACCACACTGTTGTCACAAACACATAGGGGTTAATACCATCCGACGCCCGGGTTAATAACATCTGATCCCACCACTCTCACCGCAACACCCGTTGTCCCACCATACACCGGTGGTTACCACATATACTGTATTTAGTATTTCATCATAATTTTTAATTTTTTTTGCCTAGACAGCCAGCTACCACATCAAACCCTGTAGACTTGGGGCCTAGGGCTGCAGGGGCCTTAAATACAGCCCTGAACATACTGTAAGACTTACTAATCTTGTGTATTGCTTTAATACGGTTTTATATTTCAGTTCCCTGTAGAAAGTCTGCACCTTTAGGACAGAGTGATTTTTATCACATTTATTCATCAATGCAGTCCAAAAGCTTTAGCTTTTTTTTTTTTTTTTTTTTTTTTTTTGACAAAAGTGTATGAGGGATTTTTGAGAGACAAGGAATAGGGTTATTAGAATATGGGGTACATAAACTTTTGTGGTCCCACTTGCCAGTGTTGTCATATTCTTCTGATTAACCAACAGAACCACTCAGCACTATGGACCCAAGTAATACTTTGAGGGGAGTATGCCTCCTACTTGTGCTTGCTCAAGTTCCCTTCAAGGATAATTGAAGACACCACTGTTCTACAGGTGAGTAGAGCGCACAGCAAGCAGTGGCTTCCACAGTCCCCGAGGCTGATGTGGTTAGGACTGCTATGGAATACCCTAATCTTTGTGTTCTCTTTCTTGTGGGACTGAAATACAGATCTAACAATCACCTTGCCACTTGCACTTACTGTACAGCTGACCACCTGATAGTTTTGACCCATGTTACAGTATATCTGTGACAGAATACAAATTAGTTTGCTGACTGTCCTCAGAATTGCAGGATGTCAAGACCTAAACCTTACATGGTTCCATTTATAAACAAAAGGAAAAATAGCCAGCACAACAACCTTATACACAGGTGCCTGCTCTCTAGGTCAAAAAATGGAGGCTCTCAGCATACTGTTTGATCAAAATGTATCCCCCCATCCACCACACGGAGGTGGCCTCATATCGGATGGGACCCTAACATGATAACTCACTTCTGCTGTGCATATAGCCTCTGACTGTGTGACATGTTGGATCAGCCATTGACTAAACCACCTCCAGTCTGAGAGGGGTGGGGTGCACGGCTAAAGAGGGTGCCACACCCCCCAACTTACAAAGTAAAAACAAAAGGAAAAATAGCCAGCACAACAACCTATTTTAGCTATTTTTCCTTTTGTTTTTGCTTTGTAAGTTGGGGGGTGTGGCACCCTCTTTAGCCGTGCACCCCACCCCTCTCAGACTGGAGGTGGTTTAGTCAATGGCTGATCCAACATGTCACACAGTCAGAGGCTATATGCACAGCAGAGGTGAGTTGTTATGTTAGGGTCCCAAAAATTGCGCTGAGAGCCTCCATTTTTTGACCTAGAGTGCTGTTGCAACTTTCTTTTTTATGGTTCCATTTATGTCAATTTAGTCACCAGCTAGATTATCCTGGTGACCTCCTTTCAGCTCACAGCCTTAAAGGGGTATTCTGACCCTAGACATCTTATCCCCTATCCTTTGGATAGGGGATAAGATGTCTTATCACGAGGGTCCCACCACTGAGAACCCCTTCAATCTCTCCTGCAGCACCCTGTGTCATCTGCTGCATGGAGCAAACTTCTCTCCGTGCAGCAGATTACACAGGGTGCTGCAGGAGAGATTGCGGGGGTCCTCCCGCAATCAGACATCTTATCCCCTATCCTATGGATAGGGGATAAGATGTCTAGGGGCAGAGTACCACTTTAAACTTTCCCATTCCGTGGCTGCCTCCATTTTCTGAATTGCACTGTGTAAATTCAGAAAATGAAAACTGGTGACAGATCTGTGGTTTGCTGATCCATAGCTCTTGGAATACATGGGTCATGGACTCTGGCTTCTTTCTAATTTATCCAGGTTGAAAATTCAACAGGATGCTGTTTTAAGCCATTGACTGATCAGTTCTGATCCAGCAGGATCATCTATCACTTTGGCTTATGGTTGGTGATACAATGTTACTTTCATTTTTCTTTAGGTCTACAGGGTCTAAATAACAGCTGGGATTGGGATATGTGCCTTTTCAGAGGGACTCTGCCTGCACTGTTAACTTCAAATATCGACTTGGGTGGGTCATGGTCCCCTCAGAAGGACCCCATGATGTCACCTATACTTAGCTCCCTTTGATTCTTTAGGGATCCTAGTTAAATCAAGGCTCTGGCTGCTCCCTAATATTGTTTATGCTGTGGTCCTAATATCTGTCAATTTTTTCTTTCTGTCTCATTGGCCTCCACGGAGTAACATCTCCCTCCTCCCCACTTGAGTTGGCAGGTCCTGCTCCAACTCTTCATCTTGATAGCAGGAAGAAGAGATGAGCAGTGGAGGAGTAGAAGTCCCTGAAATGGGAGATGTGGCGAACTAGTGTAATTATCAATATTTTTTTAAATTTTTACAACATGCACAGCAAAACGCATATGTAAAAAAAAAACATTATGCCAGCATATACCGTTAATTCCTGGGAAGTGATATAGAACCAAACAAATACAATTCCCAAAATAACCTGGTGGCCTTAAAGAAGACTCAGCACTTCCTAACAGGCCATGCAAACACCACTTTTATTTATATGGCTTAGTTAAAAATAAATCATAAGTGGGTTACAAAATGTACAAGTAAGAGAAAATCAGGTTACAGTCAGCAGTAGTAAGCTACTGAATTGAAGCAGTATCTCCACAAACACTAATTTATATGTTTACAGGGCACAAACTTCCCAGAATTGTATCAAATGTGGAACTGACACTGAGTATGTGACAGTTTATAAACACTTAAGTGTCCCCCTGACATGTTTTGCTGCTTCAGTGGCATCATCAGGGGGCCAGGACACAAAGAAGAATGTCATCCAAATGCTGTCCAAACTATATATAGATTCTGTTGCATGTTCAGCTCTCCAGGCAAAGACTATCAGAATTGAATGAAAGCAAAGTAGGTAAACATTGATCAAGATGTGAAGCACTTTAATTCAGATTACTATTAAACACAAACATTCTTACTTAGTCGGTACGGTTATAACATTACAGATTTACTGTTTTAGAGGGGCTAACTTTGAAGACAGATTTGCTTTAACTGCTTTCCTTTATGTTGTCTTGAAAGGATACAATTCTCTTTGTCACTGATAACCACAGAGGTAAAGAACAGAAATAAGCTCTTGTGGCTCAGGTAGAAAATACACGTGAGAATAAGGAAGTATGTTTACATTGTGCTGCATAACATATCTCCATAACAGCTGATTGGAGGGCAGGTGGGTCGGGTTGACAGGAGTGCCGCTTTATTAGATAATACCTCTCATTCTTCAAGTCTATGGACAATCATTCTCTTTGATCTGGTTTTCTATAGATATTTTTCCTGGGGGTTAGCAGCTGCATTCTTTAAATTGTGATCCACCGCCCCTACTCTCAACATTATAACAATGTACAGTATAACTTTTATAATGTGCATTCAGAGAACAAATTTAAAGTGGCACTTCGCTGCTCAGGTTTGGAACAAACTGTTCCGAATGCTGGAGCTGGTGTCGGGAGCTCTGTGACATCATAACCCTGCCTCCTCATTATGCCACGTCCTGCCCCCTCAATGCAAGTCTATTGGAGGGGGCGTGATGGCTGTCACGCCCCCTCTCATAGACTTGCATTGAGGGGGCAGGGCATGACATCATGAGGGGGTGGGGCTATGACGTCACAGAGCTCCCGGTGCCGGCTCCACCATTCGGAACAGTTTGTTCCAAACGCTGAGCGGCGGAGTACCCCTTTGACTGCCGATATATATAGCCGATAATTTTTTTTGTGCCAACAGGTATAAGTGCAAGTACGGTAAACAAGCATTAAGCCAAATGCTTTTTAACCTTTCTATTAAATATATAAAATATAAATGTAAAAGTATGTTAGTGTGCACACTCATTGACAGACTGTAATGCCCCCAGATAGAAATGTCAGATTGCTACAAATCTTAGC
Source organism: Hyla sarda (assembly GCF_029499605.1). Classification (NCBI taxonomy): domain Eukaryota; kingdom Metazoa; phylum Chordata; class Amphibia; order Anura; family Hylidae; genus Hyla; species Hyla sarda. Next base: position 216,438,060 of record NC_079194.1, read on the forward strand.
AGTTATGTTTTAGGCAGATAGGTCAATGATTGCAGGTCAGGCGATTAGACACTGGGCCTTGCCATGAGAGGAACTTAAAGGAGTTACTTCAATAGTCTAAAAAAGTCTCTCACTTTTGGATAGTGTACTTTCTGGTAAAAATTGCAGACATGCCTCTACAAGGCGCTCAAAAACATTTTGCCCAACTGACAGACTTTGAGAGGAGGCACATCATTGGACTGCGAGAAGCAGGATGGTTGTTTCAATTAATTGTTTGCCATCTCTGCTGATCTGACTGAACTGTTAGGAGGTGTTGGGAACAGTGGTTACGAGAGGACACGCACACACACGACCAGGCTCCGAATGGCCCAGACAGACCACCAGTAGAGAGGATTAGAGAGGATTATTTGTTCTGTCAACAAATATAAGCAGCTCCCTTAGTCTCTTTGTCCACTATCCAAACACCTACATTACATATCTCTGGCACTGCCTGGACCAATTTTCCATGGCAATAGAAAATTGGCATCATGTCGCAGATTACGTTTTCTGCTATTGACCTCGAGCCACCATCACCACCTTAGTTTGCAGTGGTATTATGAATGAGAAACCTGGACTGCTATGGTCTGTAAACATACCATCTTGAACGTCACATCTTTTGGCATTGATCTGGGGAGCCATCATATACAGCACCCCTAGTGGTGATATGAGGGAGACTAACGGCTCAGTGATATGTACAGGACATACTACAGCCACATGGGTAGTCTCTAATGGCTGGGCTTCAAAATGGCATTTTTCAGCAGAACAATGTTTACCCACACACAGCACAGGTTTTCCAGGAATGTCTCTGCTGAAATGCATACTTCCTTGGCCTGCCTGGTCACCAGATTTATCTCCAACCAAGCATCCATGGGACCTGCTGGGACACCATTTATCCTTTAATTCATTTTTCATTAGGGGGCACTGTCTATTATGATGGGGTGGAAGCACCACATAGGATGCTGCATGGTGCTTCTGTGAAACAACCTATTCTTTCCTACAAACATTGCCATAATATGATCAATGCGTATGTTGTATTTAATGAACTAATAAGAAATTTGCAAGAATAAAATTACCACAGTGCACCAACAATTCAAGGTACCTCCATATAATATCAGAGGTACATGGAGATACAACTCTACAGGATTTGTCATTAATATCGGCAAGTCCCACCTAATGAGTCTGCTGCCACATGCAAATGGAGAAGAAACAGAGAGGTAGCTGCATGTGTAGGCACTATGGGAGTTACTGAAATATACAAGTAAGAATTCACATTCTTGTGCTTTGCCTCCATTCTTTCCCTGGATGAGGGTCTTGTGGACACACATAGGTTTGGGACTCACTCCTATTAGACAATTATATGGCATATCCTATGGACAGAAGCAATATAAGAGTTTTGTTAATTGAGCCTTCATCGCCATTATGTGCATAATCTTAGGCTATCAATACCAATTGTACCTTTCAGAGGATGACGAGAGTGTAAAAGGTTCCATAATGAATGGGGGACTTTATTGTAACAAAGCTGCCCTGGCCAAAAAACTGATATACACTTCTCCCATTGTGTATTATTATATAACCCTGTTATTCAGGGATATCTGAGGTTTCTGCTTTATTGTTTCAAACCTTCCACCTATATTGTAAAGGTCACTGTGACCTTATTAAACTCATGGGGAGGTTAGAACTGGAAGATTACACTGTTTTTAGAAGCAAAGCTCAACACAGGAGCCAAGAATTAGAACTCATGCAACAAGTGCTTGTATGATGGGGAAAATTATCACAGCATACAACACAAAATCTGGAATATATAATATTAAAGCATAACATATCATACCAAACTGGAACCTAAATGGGGAGAGTGTACCACTACAAATCCTCCTATTATGCTGTCATACATGCAAGACATCACAAACAGGTGTAAATATAGCAATTCCCTCATAGGGTATGGTCATACACTTACAAAAACTATTTTCAGCAACTGCCTGGAAAAACAGCTCACAATTCAGACTGGCTTTCACATGGTTTTGAAGTACAGTGAACCCTTGACTTACAATGCCCTTGACATATGATGGTTTCAACTTACAATGGTCTCTCAGAGGCCATTGCAAGTTGAATACAGCATCAACTTGCACAGCGAGCATTGAAATGTCATTGTCTATTACCTATTGAGATCCACCGGGGGGTCTGCTCTGTGGGCTGAAGCTGGAGACTCGTAATAAATGAGGTGGCCTGGCTAATAGCTGGTGCCCAGGGTCAGGTGTTGTTAGGAGAGTTTTTGCGTTGCCATAGTGGGCAATGCCAAATTGTAATGTCCTGAACTAAATGTCATCCTCAGGCCTGAAAATGAATTAAAGGGGATCTCACTTGCACAGGCTTGCATCCTCTTCAGGGGTTCCAGAAGTTGATCCACTGTGAATCCGATGTCAAAGGCCTTTTCGAAGGATCTCCATCAATTTTAAAAGGTCAAATTTTGCTGCATATTTGCTGCTGCGTATTTTCCTACCCATTGATTTCAATAGGAAATAAAATACGCAGCAGCAAATACGCAGCAAAATACGCCAGGTGGGAACGTACCCTATAAGTCTCATGTGACATCCTGATATTATATTGGTTATGTCTATAATTTTGCACAGCTACCTTAAATAAAATGTCAGGCTGCCAGGGAGATTGACCTTTGCTGATTTACTTTGTTAACTCAACAGAGTGCTGGCAGCAGTGTCCATCAGTAATAACAAGCCATAAGAGAGGAACTGATGAAACAAAGGCATGGAGGGTTGGGACATATCTAAGGTAAAGTAATTTATTGTAGCTTCTGGTAACCCATAAATTCATCATTTAAATCAATTCACTGTGTTTAAATCTGATTCAGCAACTTAGAGATGGTAAATCTATTACCCCATTGATCGCCAAGAACCACAATATTTTCCTCAGAGAGAAACATCAACTACTATCTAAATAATTTCAAGGCCTATTCATTGAAATCATCAGGGTTCCCTGTACTATTGGGCTGACCATTGTGCCCCTTCTTCGGTTGTTGATTATTTTGTCTACTGAATGTCTTAGGCCCCTTTCACACTACAGGTATCATCCTGTAAAAACCTCCGTTATTACTCCCGGCAATAAATCCTGAAAATAGTCGTCAAAAAATCCCATTCATGTCAATGGGATTTTTTGAACATCCTTCTGCATCAGTCATGTCCATTTTTACTAATGTCAGTTATTTTTGCCTGCACAAAAGACTGTGCATGCACTAATTTTTGGTCCAGCAAAAATTATGGTGAAAAAACGGCCGCTAAAATTTAACATTGAAGTCTATGGGAAAAGGATGTTAAAAAAAAAAAACATCCGTTATCATCAGTTATTGTCTGTTTTTTTTTATATCCGATTTTTTGTACTGAGCATGCTCAGTACAGCTTTACAAAAAAAGGGTTAAAAACCTGATTTAAAAAAACGGATGTAACTGGTAATAACGGATGATAACGGATGAAAATCAGTTTTTTTAAGAAAAAATAACAGATGATGGTCATCAGTTATCATCCGTTATAACCAGTTATTGCACCCTGTTTTTTAATCCGTTATTGTAAAATAACGGCAGTAAAAAAGCAGGATGAAACCTGTAGTGTGAAAGGGGCCTTAAAGGGGTTTGACTGACTTAAGGGAAAACTGTCAGCTTTCTCCCCCCCCCCCCGCACTAACCAGCAGTACTGGCTGATAGTATGGGGGAGGCTGATCAGTTTGATGCTTACTGTGCCCGGATACACTGATATATACGTTTTTACCTATATATACTAATGAAGTTCTAACTGGCACAGCCGGCGTTAACTGGCACTATGACGTCAACGCCGCCGGGCGCAGTCCCGCCCAGCTCATCTATATTCCTCCTCTCCCTCCGCCTCTCCCTCTTCTCCCTGCTTTGTAATGAAGAGGGAGAGGCGGAGGGAGGGGAGGAATATTGATGAGCTGGGTGGCGCTGCGGCCGGCGGCAGTGACATCAGAGTTCTAGTTACCCCCCCTGTGCCAGTTAGCACTTGATTAGCATATAGGGAAAAACAAAGATATCGGCAGAACGGTCGGGCGGATCTGGGCACAGTAAGCATCTAACTGATCAGCATCCCCACACTTTAAGCCAGTGCAGAGGAGCAAGCTGACAGTTTTCCTTTAAAATAACAAGAATAGTGCCACACTTTTCTATAGTTTCTGTGTGGCAGGGGCGGAGACAGACAGCAGAGGGCCCCTATGCAAAAAATGTGCCTGCCCCCCCCCCCCCACCACCACCACCAAAGGGGAAAAAAAAGTACTATAACTTAAAATAGCACTGCAACTCACATTTATCGCCAGCATTAGGTAGGCAGCAGTTCCCCCACATTAGGTAGCATAGTTTCCCCACATTAGATAGCAGTTATCCTACATTAGGTAGCACCATTTTCCCACATTAGGTAGGATAGCTTCCCCACATTAGGTAGCAGTTACCCCACATTAGGTAGCACAGTTTCCCCACATTAGGTAGCACAGTTTCCCCACATTAGGTAGCATAGTTTACCCACATTATGTAGCATAGTTTCCCCACATTAGGTAGCATAGTTTCCCCACGTTAGGTAGCATAGTTTCCCCTCGTTAGGTAGCATAGTTTCCCCACATTAGGTAGCATAGTTTCCCCACATTAGATAGCATAGATTCCACACATTAAGTAGCATAGATTTACCACATTAGGTAGCATAGATTCCCCACATTAACATCTTAAGGCTTGGTCCTGGTCTATAACGGGGGTCACGCCGTGACCCCACGTCATAGTGGGTTGGTCCCAGTGGCTAATCAAGGCCGGGACCCTGGGCTAATAGCGTGTGGCACCGATCATTGTGACGCACGCTATTAACCCTTTAGATGCGGCGTTCAAAGTTGATCACCGCATCTAAAGTAACAAAAATATACTCACAGCAGCTCAGTCTGGCTGATCAGGAACATCGTGGTGAAATTGCGATGTCCCGATCAGCTAGAATGCGAGCGCGGTGTCCGTTACCTGCCTCCCGCGCGTCCGATTGGCGATTGATTGCCCCAAGCCTGAAATCGAGGCTTGAGCAATCGACCGCCGATAACGCTAATCATTTCCATGTTAATGCATGGCAGTGATCTGTGTAGAAGATCAGTGTGTGGGGTGTTATAGCCACTAGAGGGGGCTATAACATTTCAAAAAACAAGTGTGAAAAGAAAAAAGTTAATAAAGATCATTTAACCCGTTCCCTAATAAAAGTAAGAATCACCGCCCTTTTCCCATTTAACCTGTTGGGGACGAAGGGCGTATGCATACGCCCTTGCGTCCTGGTACTTAAGGACGAAGGGCGTATCCATACGCCCGTGGGAATTTCTGTCCCCGCCGCGCGCCGGGCGGGGACAAGGCCGGGGTGACTGCTGATATCTATCAGCAGGCACCCCGTGCAAATGCCCCGGGGGGTCATTAAACCCCCCATGTCGGCGATCGGCGCAAATCGCAAGTGAATTCACACTTGCGATTTGCACCAATTCCAGGTCATTACGGGTCTATGGTGACCCGGTGACCCGGAATAGAAGGGGGATCGTGGTTGTCTAAGACAACTACGATCCCCCTACAGCGATAGGAGTGAGGTGGCAGGGGTGCCACCCCTCCTATCCCTGCTAATGGTGGTCTAGACGCGACCACCAATAGCAGATCAGGGGCGGAGAGGTTTACTTTCGTTTTCCCCGTCCTGCCCACCCACAATAGGCGGGGCAGGACGGGGAAAATGACGGGGACCGAACGCCGAAGGTCCACTTACCCCTCCGGAGACTGCGGGCGACGGGGATCGGCGGGCGGCGAAGGAGATCAGCGCGGGCGGCGTGCGGCAGAAAAGGACGGCTCCCTGGATCCTACGGAAGCTGGTAAGTTGCCTAGCAACATCTGGAGGGCTACAGTCTGAGACTGTAGCCCTCCAGATGTTGCAAAACTACAACTCCCAGCATGCCCAGACAGCTGTTTGCTGTTTGGGCATGCTGGAATATGTAGTTTTGCAACAGCTGGAGGGCTGCAGTTTGAGACCACTATATAGTGGTCTCTAAACTGTATCCCTCCAGATCTTGCAAAACTACAACTCCTAGCATGCTCAAACAGCTCTTTGCTGTCTGGACATGCTGGGATTTGTAGTTTTGCAACATCTGAAGGGTCACAGTTTGGAAATAACTGGGCAGTGGTCTATAAACTGTAGCCCTCCAGATGTTGCAAAACTGCAAATCCCAGCATGCTGAAACAGCAAACAGCTGTCTCGGCATGCTGGGAGTTGTAGTTGCGTAACCTCCAGCTGTTGCATAACTACATCTCCCAGCATGCCCTTCGGCGATTAGTACATGCTGGGAGTTGTAGTTTTGCAACAGCTGGAGGCACACTGGTTGGAAAATACTGTTAGGTAACAGAACCTAACTAAAGGTTTTCCAACCAGTGTGCCTCCAGCTGTTGCAAAAGTACAACTCCCAGCATGCACGGTATGTCAGTACATGCTGGGAGTTGTAGTTTTGCAACAGCTGGAGGCACACTGGTTGGAAAATACTGTTAGGTAACAGAACCTAACTAAAGGTTTTCCAACCAGTGTGCCTCCAGCTCTTGCAAAAGTACAACTCCCAGCATGCACGGTATGTCAGTACATGCTGGGAGTTGTAGTTTTGCAACAGCTGGAGGCACACTGGTTGAAAAATACTGTTAGGTAACAGAACTTAACTGAAGGTTTTCCAACCAGTGTGCCTCCAGCTGTTGCAAAAGTACAACTCCCAGCATGCAAGGTATGTCAGTACATGCCGGGAGTTGTAGTTTTGCAACAGCTGGAGGCACACTGGTTGGAAAATACTGTTTGGAAAACCTTCAGTTAGGTTCTGTTACCTAACAGTATTTTCCAACCAGTGTGCCTCCAGCTGTTGCAAAACTACAACTCCCGGCATGTACTGACATACCTTGCATGCTGGGAGTTGTCCTTTTGCAACAGCTGGAGGCACACTGGTTGGAAAACCTTCAGTTAGGTTCTGTTACCTACCAGTGTGCCTCCAGCTGTTGCAAAAGGACAACTCCCAGCATGCACTGTCAGTGCATGCTGGGAGTTGTGGTTTTGAAACAGCTGGAGGTTTGTCCCCCCATGTGAACGTACAGGGTACATTCACACGGACAGGTTTACAGTAAGTTTTCTGCTTCAAGTTTGGTCTGCGGCAATTTTTTTGGCGGAGTGCAAACTCCTAGCGGTAAACTCACCGTTACACACCAGTGCGAATGTACCCTAAAAACACTACACTACACTAACACATAATAAAGAGTAAAACACTACATATACACCCCCTTACACTGTCCCCCCCAATAAAAATGAAAAACGTATTGTACGGCAGGGTTTCCAAAATGGAGCCTCCAGCTGTTGCAAAACAATAATTCCCTGACTGTCCAGGCGTAAAACGCTCTGCGGGCGCACAACAAGGCTCAGGAGTGAGAGCGCACCATGTATATTTGAGGCCTAAATTCGTGATTTGCACAGGGGTGGCTGATTTTACAGTGGTTCTGACATAAATGCAAAAACATAAATACCCACATGTGACCCCATTTTGCAAACTACACCCCCCACGGAACGTAACAAGGGGTATAGTGAGCCTGAACACCCCACAGGTGTTTGATGAATGAAAAATGCTGGTGTTACCCTAAATTTTTCATTTTCACAAGGGAAAATAGGAAAAAATCCCCCCAAAATTTATAACCCCATTTCCTCTGAGTAAGAACATACCCCATATGTGGATGTAAAGTGCTCGGCGGGCGCACTACAATGCTCAGAAGAGAAGGAGCGCCATTGGGATTTTGAAGAGAAAATGTGTCCGGAATTGAAGGCCACATGAGTTTACAAAGCCCCCATAGTGCCAGAACAATGGACCCCCCCCCTACATGTAACCCCATTTTGGAAACTACACCCCTCGTGTAATGTAATAAGGGGTACAGTGAGCATTTACGCCCCACATGTGTCTGACAGATTTTTGGAACAGTGGTCCGTGAAAATGAAAAATTTTATTTTTCCTTTGCACAGTCCACTGTTCCAAAGATCTGTTAAACGCCAGTGGGGTGTAAATACTCACTGCACCCCTTATTAAATTCTGTGAGGGGTGTAGTTTCCAAAATGGGGTCACATGTGGTGGGGTCCACTGTTCTGGCACCACAGGGGGCTTTGTAAACGCACATGGCCCCTGACTACCATTCCAAACGAATTCTCTTTCCAAAAGCTCAATGGCGCTCCTCCTCTTCTGAGCATTGTATTTCGCCCATAGAGCATTTTATGTCCTACCATGGGGTATTTCCATACTCAGAAGAGAAGGGGTAACACATTTTGGGGGTCATTCTCTCCCATAACCCTTTGTAAAAATGGTAAATTTGGAGAAGAAACTGCACTTTAGTGAAAACATTTTTTTTTTCATTTACACATCCGATTTTAACAAAAAGTCGTCAAACACCTGTGTGGTGTTAAGGCTCACTGGACCCCTTGTTACGTGCCTTGAGGGGTGTAGTTTCCAAAATGGTATGCCATGTGGGGTTTTCTGCTGTTCTGGCACCATAGGGGCTTCCTAAATGTGACATGCCCCCCAAAAACCATTTCAGCAAAATTCACTCTCCAAAATCCCATTGTTGCTCCCTCCCTTCTGAGCCCTCTACTGCACCCGCTGAACACTTGACATACACATATGAGGTATTTCCTTACTCGAGAGAAATTGGGTTACAAATTTTTGGAGGCTTTTTCTCCAATTACCACTTGTAAAAATTTAAAAACTGGGTCTACAAGAACATGCGAGTGTGAAAAATGAAGATTTTGAATTTTCTCCTTTACTTTGCTGCTATTCCTTTGAAACACTAAAAGGGTTAACAAACTTACTGAATGTCATTTTGGATACTTTGATGGGTGCAGTTTTTATAATTGGGTCATTTGTGGGGTATTTCTAATATGAAGACCCTTCAAATTCACTTCAAACCTAAACTGGTCCCTAAAAAATTTCGATTTTGAAAATGTTGTGAAAAATTGGAAAATTGCTGCTGAACTTTGAAGCCCTCTGATGTCTTCCAAAAGTAAAAACATCTCAAATTTATGATGCAAATATAAAGTAGACATATTGTATTTGTGAATCAATATATAATTTATTTGGAATGTCTATTTTCCTTACAAGCAGAGAGCTTCAAAGTTAGAAAAATGCAAAACTTTCAAATTTTTCATCAAATTTTGGAATTTTTCACCAAGAAATGATGCAAGTATCGACAAAAATTTACCACTACCATAAAGTAGAATATGTCACGAAAAAACTATCTCGGAATCAAATTTATTAGTAAAAGCATCCCAGAGTTATCAATGCTTAAAGTGACAGTGGTCAGATGTGCAAAAAATGCTCCCGTCCTTAGGGTTATAATGGGCTCCGTCCCCAAGGGGTTAAAAAAAACTGTGTAAATAAAAATAAACGTATGGGGTATCGCCATGTGCGTAAATGTCCAAACTATAAAAATTTATTGTTAATTAAATTGCACGGTCAATGGTGTACGTGGAAAAAAAGTCCAAAATAGTGTATTTTTGGTCACTTTTTATATCATGAAAAAATGAATGAAAAGCGATCAAAAAGTCAGATCAATACAAAAATGGTAGCACTAAAAGCTTCAGATCACGGCGCAAAAAATTAGCCCTCATACCGCCCGTATGCTGAAAATAAAAAGGTTATAGGGGTCAGAAGAGGACAATTTTAAATGTATTCATTTTCCTACAAAATGGCATTTTTTCTTCAATTTTGTCGTACAATGAATTTTTTTTCCGTTTCGCCATGGACTATTTTGGTAAAATGACTAATGTCACTGCAAAGTAGAATTGGTGGTTCAAAACATACAATAGATAAGATAGATTAAAATGTGTATATGTTCACAATGAAGCATAGGCTCTGCTTCATACACCATTCATAATGTAATGACATAATGATAATAATGTTGTATTGATGTTATAACATGTCTTTAGCTCAGAGCTGCTCTAAGAGTTCTGCTATTACAACCAGTCACAGTCACACACCCAAAAAAATCAAGCTTCTATAAGATATAATCTCTGCTGGCAGATATAAGTTTGTACTCTTCCTGGAACTGTATTCCAAGTATTCCAAGAACTGTTTTCCCTAAATGTAAATCACTAGAGGCAGTGGCGTAGAGTGGGTTGTCAGCACCCGGGCAAGGCAAGTAATTTGCGCCCCCTAACCCGTGGATTTTAGCACTCGAGTCTCTTCCACTAGATTAGTTAAAAAAAACCTTACCCCCTAAGCACATGTATTGTTTGTTATGAAAATACTGATGTAAATAAAGTAAAATGCATCTAAATACAAGTTTATTTTCAAACACTTTAATGAGTGCGAACATGCATTACACATTCTCCACATTTTCAGCAGGTCTATGAATACAAATCTACAAATGTAGTAACCTAGCATGAGCCATGCTATTACAGTGGTCCCTCAACATACAATGGTAATTCATTCCAAACGACCCATCGTTTGTCGAATCCTTCGTATGTTGAGGGATCGTGCAATGTAAAGTATAGGAAGCTGTACTCACCTGTCCCCGCCACTCCGGACCAGGTCCTCACCGCTCCTGATGCTGTCCAAGGGGCTCCCGATGCTGTCCCGCTGCTCCGGTGTCTTCTTCGCGATCCTCCGGCTTCTTCCGCATCTTCTGCAGGGTCCAGGCGTCGCTTTCTGGTGACGTTATTACGCTGCTGCGCCTCCACCATGGGCGGCGACCCGACAGCTCGGTTCGGATTCGCACAGCCAGCACTGCAGAGAGAGTGAGTGAGCCAGGCAGGGGCAGAGAGCTGCGAGTGCGAGCGCGCCCCCCCCAGATGTTGTGCCCGGTGCGGTCAGCCCCCCTGCACCCCCCACGCTACGCCTCTGACTAGAGTAGCCTATATGCTTACACAGAATAAAGTACCTACAGGAGTGTGGTATGGGGTGTGATGCAGGGCAGATGTTGTTACCCTAGGGGCAGATGGCATTAACTCCTTCTATTCGTGCTGCCAGGGCGGGGTTTATCCTCAATACCACCCGAAGGTATACCGCTGGATCCTCGGCTAGGCACAGGGGGCAGTAATGACTCTGACGCCAAGTTACGGACAACGGTAGCTTTACTGAGTTTGGACAGGTGGAAAAGTCTGTACAGTTCAGCCAGGCCTATGGAGGTGACCAGTGACTTCAGAGACCTTAAGGGCTTGCTGGGAGTTGCAGTACATTTGGATAATTTAGTGCAGGCCACTCTGACTTGACAATAGATGACTATGACTGACTTGACTGGAGACTGAGCTGTGACTGTAGCTTACTTGTAGACTTTAACACTTGTGGCTGCAGGACAGACTTGAGGCCTCCTATGACTCCATACACACTCTAGGACTCGACTGCACTGCAACTCAGCAGGAAGCATAAGAGCTAAGAGAGAGAAGAGACTCCTCCCAGGGCTTTTATAGGGGAGACTCTGGTTGGGTCCCATAGGTCACCCTTAGTTCGCATGGTCACTGAAACCTCCTGGGTTACAACCACATGACAACTCACATGACAACTGGTGATCACATGTTAAGCTTTCTTAAAGGGGTACTCCGGCGCTTAGACATCTTATCCCCTATCCAAAGGATAGGGGATAAGATGCCTGATCGAGGGGGTCCCGCCACTGGGGACCCCCGTGATCTTGAACGCAGCACCCCAGTTAAAATCACAGCTGTCAAGCCCCCTCCCATTGGCTTGCATTGAGGGGCAGAGCGTGACGTCACACGGGGGCGGTGGCATGACGTCGCCGGTAATCAAACCGGGAGCGAACATGCTCCGGGGACTGATTTTAACTGGGGTGCTGCGTGTAAGATCCCGGAGGTTTCCAGCGGCGGGACCCCGCGATCAGGCATCTTATCCCCTATGCTTTGGATAGGGGATAAGATGTCTAAGCGCCGGAGTACCCCTTTAAAGTAACAACACTTTGGGAGACTGCCTGACAGGGCAGCAAGGGTACTGGGTTAAAACTCCCGCAAATAAGGCTTCTCACCTCCCACAGCCAAGATTGTAGCTATAGAAGTAGCAGGGGTAGCAAGGGGATCTGGTGCCTAAGTGGACCCCAAAGCAATCTGCCCTTTAAGAGACCAGTATTATAATGTGCATATGGGGCCCTGTTGCAGATTTTGCATCAGAGCCCAGAAGCTACAAGCTACACCTCTGCCCGCAGCGATCAGCTGTTATCTTCGGAGGAAGCAGGAAATGCAGCCTTACATGCCAATAACTCATATGGATGGCCATTCATGCTTCCATTTGCCCCAGCAAGGTGCAGGGGGTTTGAAATTCAGATTTTCTGTGTACCATACTAGTACATAATATTTAGTAGATGTCAGTAATATATTTATTGGAAATACTCTTTTCTTTAGGGAGTATAGCAGTAACCTCGCTGTTAGAAAATGATTAATTTCTTGCTTGGAATTTACATGAAGGATAAATAGCAGATTATATTTAGCCAAGTGTGTGTAGAAATGTCTCTTATCTGACATGTGATAACGCACAAAGAGAAAACTTACCTTTCCCCTATATTCCGGGGGAAGAGATCAGTGTGACAGGTTACCTTGTCTGCACAGCATTGCTGCACGTACTAAAGGATGGATACAACCATTTCAGTGCTAGGTGAAAACCGATTCTGGCAGGTGTCATATATAGTGTTGGGCGCGAATATTCGCATTTCGAATTCGTGAATACTGCGAATATATTCGCTATATATTCGAAATTACGAATATTCACTTTTTTCCGAATATTCGCATATTCCTTTTTTTCACTGGTGGGCAAATTAAAATGATGCAAATACACTTGTCAGAGGTTATCAGCAACATCCCTAGCAATAGTAAAGTTGCCCACCCCCTCATTGTTTTCTTCCTCGAATACGCAAATATGCGAATATTCGCATATGCGAATATAACAAATACGCAAAATTCGCGAATATTAGACGAATATTCATCTATATATTAGCGAAATATCGCAAATTTGAATATGGGCAATGCCACTCATCACTAGTGATATAGGATGCATAGATGACAATGTCTGTATTATCAGAGGAGAGAAAAGGTTAGCTAAAGGCCATAGGGTCACTCAGTACAATTTTATTGATCTCCAAGCTTCTTAAAAGTCAGTTTTAAGACAACAAAATAGAAACTCAATCTTGGTTGGGAACCAGACTTAACATGATTCTGAATGTAACCAGGAATTGACCAAAAGCAAAGTTGTGAGGTGGACACACGGGGTCATTTATCATGCCTCCACCTAGCATAGACTGCCAAAAAAGTGACATAATTTTTGAACAAAAACCCACTTTGTGCAAAAATGGTGCGACTTTTTGTCAACCTCTGCCGCAGTCGGCAAGTGGGCAGAGCTTGCGGCTGAGGAGAATGGTTTTGCGGAAAGGGGCAAGTGTCTCTTGAGAAATCAAATGGAATGCTTGCACTGGTAGGGGTTTACTTTAGACCAGTGTGGGAAATGCTGGTCGTGGTAAATACACCCCCCCACCCCCTCCAAAGTGTATTAGAAAGTTACAGAATGTTTCAATGTATTCCAGATAAAAACATTTATTACCTGTTCACTGGGTAGGTGATAAATGTTAAACTGGTGGGATGGGGGTCTGACTGCTGGGATCTTCACAGTCTCTACAAAGACCTTTGGCCCCCAACTACAGCAAGGATGACCTCACAATATCCTCTGGTACTCAGGAGGACCAAGACAACTCTACAGTTCTTGAATCAGAGCTCATAGGCAGCAGGGACAAACTTACTAAGTTTTGGTTCTTTACATTTCTTTATCTAATACCAGTTTAGATTTTGCCCTTGGTTCATCTATCCCATGACGTGACTATATAGAGACATCTGCATTGCTCCTGTGTGCTATGACCAATACCTGGTTTATTGTGTCAGTGGCGTAACTATAGACTGTGCCTCATACCCACCCACAGGGCTCCCCTGCCACTACACCCCACTATATGCTTCTGCAGCAAGTCGGGCACTTGGGTGCAGGCCCATCGCTGCCAGCACATTAATTTTTATTACCTTTATGAAGGGCTCGGGCCCTTTAAAAATCAAGGTAGTGCCGGAAAGTCCAGGGGCTAATGCCCCACACAGGCACGTCTGCTCCAATTACCTGACCTTTGCCTGCCTCTTTCCCTGCGCGATCCCTGGCAGAGACCCCCTGTGCTGTATCAGTGGCAGGAGCTGCACCCTCTGCTGCCTCACACTGCAGCGCCGATCACCGGCTGGGTGAGTAAACGGGGGATGGGGGTGCATGATGAGGAGACTGAGGATAAGAGCGGGGTGTATATGTATGTATGATGTGCGTATATGTATGATGTGTATGATAGATAGATGTGTACATGTTAGATACATGTATGATAGATGTGTGTATGATAGATGCATGCATAATAAATGCATGTATGATAGATGTGTGTATGCATGATAGATGTGTATATGCATGATAGATGTGTATGTATGATAGATGTGTGTATGGGTGATAGATCACACATCTATCGTACATACATTTATCACACATACACACATTCATGTATCATACATACAAACATCTATCATAAATATGTCTATCATCCATACTGACATCTATCACACATTCATTCATGATACATGCATACATCCATCATACATATACACATCTATCACACATAAAAACGCAAATAGCACACTACCTAGAATTTTCTACAAAAAATGTTTTTACTACCAAAAAAAAATTGTATGAACTTGCCCAGCTACAGGCAAACAATATAAATTAAGGTGAACTAGGCAGGTATGGGGCTTCATATATGATCTCCTAATTAGAATGCACACTAAAGAAACAAAGGAGTCATTTATTGGGAAATGAAAATGTTATTGAGTAGAAATTTAAAAAATACAATGAGGGGGAAAAACATACACAGCGGGGGAACAAGGACAACAAGAGGCAACACTGTTGCCACAATTGTGACCATAATAGGATGCAAGTAACGAGGTAGGTATATAAGAACAATAACATAGACCACTGTCTTGGCACAATAAAAAGCTACAAACAAAATGCAAACAGATGCAATAATACATGATACCAACCTAAATGCAGTGTAACGTGGCTAGTGCAGCAGGAGTGACGCTACCCCCAACGTACGTTTCGGCAATATCCTTCATCCTAGCCACTTTACACTGCATTTAGGTTGGTATCGTGTATTATTTCATTTGTTTACATTTTGTTTGTAGCTTTTTACTGTGCCAAGACAGTGGTCTATGTTATTGTTCTTATATACCTACCTCGTTACTTGCATCCTATTATGGTCACAATTGTGGCAGCAGTGACGCCTCTTGTTGTCCTTGTTCCCCATCTGTGTATGTTTTTCCCCCTCATTGTATTTTTTAAATTTCTACTCAATAACATTTTCATTTTCATTTCCCAATAAATGACTCCTTTGTTTCTTAAGTGTGCAATCTATCATACATACACACATCTATCTATTATACACACATCTATCATACAAACACCAGTCAAATACACACCTCTCATACATACATATGGGGAGGGGACAGAGGGGCATGGAGAGGACTTAAGGGTCTGTTGAGGGGGCAGAGGAGCGTAGGGAGGACTTTGGGGTCTGTGGAGGGGGCAGAGGAGCCTGGAAGAGGAGGACACAGGGATATGAGGGAGGACAGTGCAGGGGTGGGAATCAGCTAATGAAGAAACAATGTGCGACTATATTTATGGCCACAGTGTGTGGCAGTATTATATTCAGTGGGTACAGTGGGTGGCAATGTTATCTTCAAGGTACAGTGTCTGACAGGGTCATAACGATTATGGTCTTCATAGTGAATGAAGCTCTGCTGACAAAGTGAGTAACCAATGATGTCCGGGCATCAGACTCTGCCGAGAAGATAAAGCTGGAAGAAGACACAGCATCTGAATGAGATGAAGAAGATAAGGAAATACAACAGATGTCACTCAGGTCATTGATCTACATGTATTCTGTGTGATTGTCTCATCAGAGCTGTAGTCACTTGTATGTTCTGCACTGATGATAGGTGACATTGTATCCCAATCTGTGGATCTACAGCTGCTGCAAAACTACAACTCCCATTATGCTTGAGGCTCTCCAGACATGATAGGAGTGGTACAGTAGCTTTGCAACAGCTTGAGAGCTACTTGAATCAAAGTGATTGGTGGGGGTCCCAGCAGTCAGACCCCAACTTCTTCATTGCCTGAGCCTATTCTTGGCCCCAGTCCAGCCTTTGTGTAGGGGGCTCGGAGGCAATTTCTTGCATCAGGACCCTGTGGTTTCTAGCTATGCCCCTGTATTGTGTGTATGTTGATGCATATTGTGTTACAATGGGATTGACACTGCCACTACACGCTAATAAGTTAAATGAATATTATACTTTAGTATAGTAATAGATTTATTGTCATATGTTATGTGTGATAATGTAAAATAATGGTTTTACATTACCATAAAGCTAACCCTGGAGGTGTATAGTTTTGGCTTAGGGCTGTTGTGATTGGTGTAAACTTTTGTCCCTTCTCTGCCAATCAGAGGTAGTCATGATGACACTGAGAAGTTCCTAGGCCTTTACCGTCCTGGCTGATCAGATCTCTGCCTGGGATGGAATGTTTTGGTGGGACACTCCTTGCCCAGTTGGAGGTACTGACCAGGGGGTGTTGTTTATTGTCATTGATAATTACTATGCTGGGACACAGACTGCAGCTATAGGAGTTGTTCTCAAGGGGAAGGTCTGTGTGCCATCATTTATCTCATCATATTACAGTTCATCTCTGTGTAGGGGCTTTCTAGATAGACCCTAAAGTTCCATGACAGTCAGCACTAGTTTCATGCCACTATTACAGGGAGGGAAATCAGAGCTCTTAAAATTGGTATACTGCATGACTGGTGTGTTTGCTATGTGTCCTGCTGGCAACACATAGAGCACTGAGATGCTGCAATTTACCAATGGCCGCCTGTTCTGCAGGGAGAGGGAGACTATCTAAGGGAGAACTGCTTCCAGGCCACAGGCCCTACAGATGGGAGAGGAAGTGGGCAGAAAAAGTGAAAGAGGGACTTGAGTGAGTTGTGAAGAGCTCCTCAAGTGCATTGGCTGGATTGGAGTGTGCACCAGAAATACAGTGAGAAGCAAGGTACAGCAGGAGGGCCCGAGTCAGAGAGTATGCCAGCAACCAACCTCTAGGTAGGGAGTTGTATTTAGCCTAGATTTCGACACAACTGTAGCATCAGGTGTCCATTGTTTCTAAATGCTGAAAGGGGGAACGCAGTAAGATGCATTCCCCTGTCTGGTGTTGGTCCGGCGTGTCCAACAACCTGGCTTCCAGATTGAGATGTTGGATGAATGTGAACGGTCTCATTCAATTGAATGGGATCAGCTCTAGCATCAGTTTCCCTTTGGTGCATTTTCTCCAGCACCGGAGGGAAAAGATGCCGGACACCAGACATGTGTAAAGGAGGCCTAAGACGATGGCTGGGAGGAGGTCCAAGCGACATAGGACGTTGTGCCTCCCTGTTTCCGCCCCACTTCCGGGCTCCCCTCGCACCTCCCGCCTGCTGCCGCGAACTATGCCCCGGGAAGGGACTGACCTGACGATGTCATGGGCCTTGCAATGGGCACTAATGCGATGAGTTGACGGCCGCTCCTGAGGTGTTACCCGGTGGGTAAGGTGGAATGTGGCTGCCCCCTTGTTTTCTGTTGAGGACTGGCGCTGTATGATGCAGCAGACAGCTTGCTTTGGGGAGGGCGCCCACCTGGATGGAGGCCTCCCCGTTCGGGATCTGTAAGATGACACAGCGTGTCATGGAACAGCAGAAAAAAGCATCGATCACATGAGAGGTAATGTGACCCGCAAGCAATAGCGTAAAAGACGCAGATTGTCTGGCAGTACTGAGTCTGACGGAGTAAGGCTAAGTTTCCACCATTTTTTTCTGTCAGTTTTTGAAAAACTGCCACTGCAGTTTTTAAGCCAAAGTCAGAAGTGGATCCATAAGGAAGGAGAAGTATAAGTCCTTCCTTTATATGTCCTATTCCTTTTGAATACACTTCTGGCTCAAAAACTGCAGTGACAGATATCCAAAAACTGCCGGAAAAAAAAAACAAGTGGAAACTTAAGAGTCACAGACTGGCAGGGAGCTGCAGAAGCCAGAGGTAAAGCATCAGGAGGTGAGAACTTTGTATGTGTGCAAGCCTTATAGTGATGCAAGCCTCATGATGATGCAAGCCCTATAATGTTGCAAGCTTTATAATGATGTAAGCCTTGTAAAGATGCAAGTTTTATACTGAAGGAAGTAGCCTTGGATAGAAGGCCTGAGGATATATGGAGAAAAGGCCCAAATTTGTGAATACACCGCACCCATAATGTATTTCAATTGAGGATATTGAAGAGTAATCTTTGAAGATAATGCCCTGACTGTGGAAACACTGCACTTGTAATGCACTTTAAAGGAACACTAATGAGAAATCTGTGGGGACAGCATGACACAGCCTTTACAATGCACCCTTTAATTACAGCTTAGTAGCTTGTTAAAGGGGTATTCCAGGAAAAAACTTTTTTTTATATATCAACTGGCTCCAGAAAGTTAAACAAATTTGTAAATTACTTCTCTTAAAAAATCTTAATCCTTTCAGTACTTATGAGCTTCTGAAGTTAAGGTTGTTCTTTTCTGTCTAAGTGCTCTCTGATGACACGTGTCTCGGGAACCGCACAGTTTAGAAGCAAATCCCCATAGCAAACCGCTTCTAAACTGGGCGGTTCCTGAGACACGTGTCATCAGAGAGCAACAACCTTAAAGGGGTATTCCAGGCCAAAACTTTTTTTTATTTATCAACTGGCTCCGGAAAGTTAAACAGATTTGTAAATTACTTCTATTAAAAAATCTTAATCTTTCCAATAGTTATTAGCTTCTGAAGTTGAGTTGTTGTTTTCTGTCTAACTGCTCTCTGATGACTCACGTCCCGGGAGCTGTGCAGTTCCTATTGGGATATTCTCCCATCATGCACAGCTCCCGGGATGTGACATCATCATTGAGCAGTTAGACAGAAAACTTCAGAAGCTAATAACTATTGGAAGGATTAAGATTTTTTAATACAAGTAATTTACAAATCTGTTTAACTTTCCGGAGCCAGTTGATATATATATATATATATATATATATATATATATATATATATATATATATATATATATAAAAGGTTTTGACTGGAATACCCCTTTAACTTCAGAAGCTCATAAGTACAGAAAGGATTAAGATTTTTTAATAGAAGTAATTTACAAATCTGTTTAACTTTCTGGAGCCAGTTGATATATATATATATATATATATATATATATATATATATATATATATATATATATATATATATATATATAAAGGTTTTCCTGGATAACCCCTTTAATATGCGCCTCATAGTACAAGAGGGTGGTTTAGAATCACTACAAGCCTATGTGGGGACACTATGAAAAAGGAACACTCCAGATATGTAGCCTGGTTGTGGCTTGTGGACTTTCCTTGGCCACGCCCCTGCTGAAGACTAAAATAAATGATTTTTTTAATGTTTTTTTTAGGTGTTAGAATATAAAATAATTCATCGCAGTCATTTGGGGTTAAGGTAAAAATATATTTTTACATGTTATAACCCTATTAGGACTCCATTTTTGCACTTTCGTTTTTTTCCTCCTCACCTTCTAAAAATCATCAAACGCTTTCAGTTTTCCACCAACAGACCTATATGAGGGCTTCTTTTATTCGCTACCAATTTTACTTTGTAATTACATCAGTCATTTCACCACAAAATCCAATAGCAAAACAAAAAAAAAGTTATTTGTGGGACAAAAAACAAAAACAAAAACAAAAAAAACGCCATTTTGTAATCTTTATCAGCTTCCGTTTCTGAGCAGTGCACTTTTCGGTAAAAATTACAACGTATATTTATCCTGTAGGCCCATATGGTTACAAGGATACCCAATTTATATAGGTTTCACTTTATTATACTACTTGCACCAAAATGAGTATGTTTAAAATTGTCATCTTCTCACCCCTATGACTTTTTATTTTATTTTTCTGTATACGGTGATGTATGAGGGCTCATTTTTTGCACTGTGGTCTTTAGTTTTTATTGGTACCATATTTGTTTTGATGGAACTTTTTGATCGCTTTTTATACATTTTTTAGGGTATACAAAATGACCAAAAATACGCAATTTTGAACTTTTTTTTTACATATACGCCATTGACCATGTGGTTTCATTAATGTTATATTTTATACTTTGGACATTTATACTTGCAGCCACACATTTTTATGTTTATTTTTGTTTACATATTTTTTTTTTTAATGGGAAAAGGGGGGTGATTCAAACTTTTATTAGGGAAGGGGTGAAAACACATTTATTAATAAATTTTTTTTTTTGCTTTTTTTTACAGTTTTTTTTCTCCATAGGGGACTATTGCATGCAATCTTCTGATTGCATAAACTGATCACTGATATGCCATAGCATAGCATTGATCAGTGTTATTGGTGCTCTGTTGCTCCAGCTTATTGAGCAGGCATGGAGCACCAGATCACCGATCAGACAGCAGCCATCCTCTTTCACCGCGACGGTCCCGAACAGCCCCGACTGAGCTGCCAGGAACAGTTTTACTTTCACTTTAGACACGGCAATCAAATTTGATCGCCGCATCTAAGGGGTTAATGCCAGGCATCACTGTGATCAACGATGCCCGGCATTAGACACGGGTCCTTGCGGCTGATAGCCGCCGGGACCACTTGGCTATGACACGGGGTCAGCTCGTGAAGAGGTTAAAGGGGTCCAAAGGATAGGGTATAAGATGTCTGATTGCGATCTCCGTGCTGCACCCGGCATACGTTTAAAGAGTTAGGTGCAGCGCCGGAGGCTCCTGACGTCACAGCCACACCCCGCTCATGACATCACGACCACGCCCCCTCAATGAAAGTCTATGGCCCCCTAGAACTGCATTGAGGGGACATGGCCGTGACGTCATGAGTGGGGCATGACCGTGATTTCACGAGCCTCTGCCCCGCATTGCCATTCATCCAGCCTGCTCTGTGCACCGATGCTTGGGGTACTGCCGCCGAGATCGGATAGGGGATAAGATGTCTAGGGGCAGAGTACCCCTTTAACCCCTTAAGGACCAAGGACGTACCGGTACGTCCTTGGTCCTGCTCTTCTGATATAACGCGGGGTTACACAGTAACCCCGCGTCATATCACGGCGGGCCCGGCGTCATAGTGAAGCCGGGACCCGCCTCTAATAGCGCGCAGTGCCGATCGCGACGCCGCGCGCTATTAACCCTTTAGCTAAAAGTGAAAGTTCCCGGCTAGCTCAGTCGGGCTGTTCGGGATAGCCGCGGCTAATCGCAGCATCCCGAACAGCTGACAGGACAGCGGGAGGGCCCCTTCCTGCCTCCTCACTGTCCGATCGCCGAATGACTGCTCAGTGCCTGAGATCCAGGCATGAGCAGTCATGCGGCAGAATCGTTGATCACTGGTTTCTTACGAGAAACCAGTGATCAGCATAGGAGATCAGTGTGTGTAGTGTTATAGGTCCCTATGGGACCTATAACACTGCAAAAAAAAAAGTGGAAAAAAAAAGTGAATAAAGATCATTTAACTCCTCCCCTATTAAAAGTTTGAATCACCCCCCTTTTCCAATAAAAAAAAAACACAGTGGAAATAAAAATAAACATATATGGTATCACCGCGTGCGGAAATGTCCGAATTATAAAAATATATCATTAAGTAAACCGCTCGGTCAATGGCGTGCGCGCAAAAAAATTCAAAAGTCCAAAATAGTGCATTTTTGGTCACTTTTTCTATCATTTAAAAATGAATAAAAAGCGATCAATAAGTCCTATCAATGCAAAAATTGTACCGTTAAAAACTTCGGATCACGGCGCAAAAAATGAGCCCTCATACCGCCCCATACACGGAAAAATAAAAAAGTTATAAGGGTGAGAAGATGACAATTTTAAACGTTTTAATTTTCATGCATGTAGTTATGATTTTTTCCAGAAGTCCGACAAAATTAAACCTATATAAGTAGGGTATCATTTTAATTGTATGGACCTACAGAATAAATATCAGGTGTCATTTTTACCGAAAAGTTTACTACGTAGAAACGGAAGCCCCCACAATTACAAAACAGCATTTTTTGTTTTTTTTTCAATTTTGTCGCACAATGATTTTTTTCCCGTTTCACCATAGATTTTTGGGCAAAATGACTGATGTCATTACAAAGTAGAATTGGTGGTGCAAAAAATAAGCCATCATATGGATTTTTAGGTGCAAAATTGAAAGAGTTATGATTTTTTAAAGGCAAGGAGCAAAAAACGAAAATGCAAAAACGGAAAAAACCCCGGTCCTTAAGGGGTTAAGGAAATATTAATGGAGGTCCAACAATGCAATAAGGGGATGCAAGAGCTTCAAACTCAGATGGGCTCCCTAGCTGCAGCAGTATCTTTTGTTCCAGATGACCTGAGAAAGGCCAAGGAGAGAGTGGATAGTTTTAAAACTGCCTTGCCCCAAATGATTCAGCAAATTAATTTTTTTTAGAAAGATTCTCATAAACAAAAATCACAGATAGATCTATTTCAGAAAAAAAGAGGGGAGGGTGGGGGATAAATTGGACAATGTTAAAGATCTGGTATGTCTACTAGATCAAATGAGGCCTTAGACCTTAAAGAGGGGACCCCACTCAAATCCTCATTTTCCACATGCAAATCCATGATCTTACAGATATAGAAATTCAAGCTTAGCTGCTATTGATGTATTCAATTAAACTTCCTTGTACTGTAACAGAACATTTGGAATGTGTGTCCATGAAGAAATGACAGTAGTGACCTCTTCTTCCTATAGAATAAATACACTTTTGTACTATTCCAAACCAGGTACGGCGACACCAGGTACGATTCACACCACGTTTTTGCAACACAGTTTTTTATCAGGTTTTTGATTTAAAAAAACGGATTCCTCAAAACCTGACTAAACTGTATCAAAACATGTGTACAAAGTTTTATCTGTATACGGTTGAAAACTGATGTCCTGTTGCATCAGTTTTTTAAGAAAAAAAACGTATACATTTTGAACTTTTCACTCCATTATGAATAAAGTTTCACTTGTTTGATTGAAATTCCAAGAAAAAAAACTGTGCAAAGTCAAAAACCGTATGGTGAAAACCGTATGGAACTGTACGCACATACAGTTCTGTACGGTTCCCATTGACTCCCATGTTAAAAAAAAAGTATACGGGTCAATATGGTTTTTCACCCGGACCAAAAACCGTGGTAGGCTAGAAAAAAAAAAAATGTATCCAAAAACTGTATAGAAAAATCGTGGTGTGAACCACCCTAACCCAGTTTTCTGCATTTTCTAACACTAAACAGCTCTGGCATCTATCAGTAAAGACTGGTTGTACCTAATAATATGTGTCAAATGACCCTCTGAAAGATACCTGTCATTGTTCTTTTTTTTATTTTTTGTTTCGAAATGATTTTGCATTTTCAAGAACAGGTACAATCAACAATAACTAGCTAGCCATTACGAGATATTATTGCACAAAATATGGGCAACCAACATACAGGAGACAAAAGGGCACAATGAAAAATGTATGCAATAATGACCGAGAATTTTTTAAGAGGTTATTACTTATAATTACTAATACACAGCAAAATACACATTTAATAAATATTTTCATGTAAGGGGAAAAAAAACATCAGCCGACAGCGAAAGACACAAATAGAAGACATACCAGGCAGTGAAGAGTAAGAAGAACGTGTTGCTATTTCCTGGATTTAGTGCACCCTCTAGTGTTTGAACATGAAGAATGCTCTGTATATCACAGAGAGTGCAACACAGATCCTTTGTTAATATCATAGTTTAAGAGAATCTGTCAGTTGCAATTTACTTTTAAACTGCTGACACAGTTAGGCTCGCTGTTAGGCTAGGTTCACACTACGAAATTTCCAGCCAAAATCTCACTTTGCAATTTCAGTCAGAAATTCTGGTGCAACAGAATCCCATTGCTGTCAATGGAATTCCACTATACAGTGCACATTATGGAATTTCAGTAGACATTCCGATGCTGAAATTCCACCGCCAAAAGAATAGTCTTGTTCATTCTTTAGGCAGAATCCGCAGACATTGCCGTCTGTGGGGACAGGAATGTCTGCACAGTCCAAGTGCCAACTGATTCATGTGAACCTTATCTTAGGACAAAGAGACACTTGGTACCTTCCATATATCTGTCTATGTGTCCATAATGTAGAAAAAAATTTTTATTCTCTAGTGCAAAGAGTCTAAGAGGTGTTACCAAGACACTGAAGTAGTAAGGGCTAGACTGTCTCCTCGCTCCCCTTTCCATCATTATCACTGCTTGATTGACAGTAAGCTGGAAGCCAAGCCCTGTTTCCAAATCTTGTACCGGCACACAATTTTTATGCATAGCTGTTACGTTATGCGCTCCGGTAGCACACACTGGCCGTGAGCGCATGGTTCCGTTACCTGCTGCTGGCGGCAGGGCTGGGACTCGCATCGCAGGACGCGCCCGCATGCGCGCCCCAGTCCGTCACTCACCTGGTGCTTCTCCTGCCCCAGCCTCTGCCTCTCTCCTCCAGCGTGCGTGTCCCCATCCCCTAGGGCATGCGCGCGCCAGAGCTTTAAGATTTAAAGGGCCAGTGCATTCATTAGTGTAATTAACCTGTGGCTCATTGATAAATTCCTCCACCCTCCTCACTTCCCTGCCGGGTATTTGTTGCCTTGTGCCTGACAGAAAGCATTCCTGAGAGTTGCCTTACTGTGTATCTGATCCTTTGCTCTGTGACTTGACCTTGCTCCTCTGCTGCCTACCTACTGAACTCCTGCTACGTCCTGACTATGCTACTTTGCTGCCTGCCTTGACCTTCCTGACTACGAGCTGCCTTATCCCTCCTGTTCCTCGCATCTCCTCAGCCACCTGTGTGGTCGAGCCATGCCAGGGGTAGCGACCTGGGTGCCATCAGCAAGTCCATCCTACTTTGTGGCGGGCTCTGGGTAAAACCAGCGGCACCTTAGACTCCACTCCCTGGTACGGTCAGAGTCATCTGCCACACAGGTCCAGCGGATCCACATACACCGGAGTTCCTGTTGTCTGAAACGTGAGTGTTACAATAGCGCTGGAATGAGATTTGGAAACAGAGCTCAGCTCCTAGCTGACTGCCAGTCAAGGAGGAGTTCCAGCATTAACTCTTGAGTCAGCAATTTGGTTTTAAATGGCAGATGACTGATCTTTTAGTAAAAAAATAAAAAATCACCATACAACTGAAAACCATATGTTTAATCACTCCAAGGTGGCATCACAACGATCAGAGCTGCTGGGACTAGGTAAGCATAGCTCCCCTACCAGGGGACTACTTACGGGGCAGCAGGGGAGACTTATTATCTTCATATCCTCACCATTCCTGTGGGCAGAAACATCTCCCAAAGATGGTGAGGATGAAGATTTTATCATATATGTGGTAAAATCTACTGATTTGTTCCCTTTACATTCTTGGGACAGGGGGCTAACAATTTAGCCCTACAGGAATTTTTCTTTTCATATTATGAGCAGGTAGCGATCCCTATTTCTATGTGGAGTGTATGGCCCAATACGGTGTCCCTACTCCTGAACATCAACCTCTTTAAATGACCCTATGCTCTCAGGAGGACCATACTAGGTGTTATGTAACCCATAGGAACTGAGTAAAGCTAACTAAGTTTGTGACAACATATCTGCCTCACAATATGTCGTCCCAATATGTCCCAAAATTTCCAACAAGGGGAAAAAAGGCAAACAAAAGGCTTGATAACAATAATTCAGTTTTCTTCTGATCCAAAACACCATTTAAGATAAGAAAGGCTTGATGATAAAAATGTGTTACTAATCTGTCCCAATGTGGTTCAACTGCAATGTACCCTAAGGGAACTACACCTGTTCTAAGATGTAAAATCCAGGTGGACATAATGATGCCTGGATCCATGTGGGAATAAAATGTTAAAGGGGAACTCCAGTGGAAAATAAGCGAAAAACTAATGTTTTTAAATCAACTGGTGCCAGAAAGTTAAACAAATCTGTAAATTAGATTTATAAATTAATAAACAGATTTATTAAGCCTTCCAGCACTTATCAGCTGCTGTATGCTCCACAGGAAGTTGGGTGGTTCTTTCCAGTCTGGCCACTGTGCTCTCTACTGACACTTCTGTCCATGTCAGGAACTGTCCAGAGTAGAAGTAAATCCCCATAGCAAACCTTTCCTGCTCTGGACAGTTCCAGAGGTGTCATCAGAGAGCAGTGGGGTCAGACTGGAAAGAACTACACAACTTCCTCTGTAGTATACAGGGATGATAAGTACTCGAAGGATGAAGATTTTTAAATAGAAGTCATTCGTAAATATGTTTAACTTTCTGGCAATAGTTGATTTGAAAAAAAGATATATTTATTTCAATGGAGTATCCCTTTAAAGGGGTACTCCGGCGCTAAGACATCTTATGCCCTAACGAACGTGCTCCGGGGACTGATTCTAACAGGGTGCTAAATGCAAGATCACGGGGGTCCCCACAGGGGTCCCCTTTGAATAGGGGATGAGATGTCTTAGTGCCGGAGTACCCCTTTAAGCATGATAAATGGCATATGTCACATATATAGTAACATATATTTAAAAAGTTTTGACTTTTTATTATGTTTTTTTTTTTTTAGATTCATCTAGTGATCTTAAATTATATTGGAAAGATTTTTTTGTATTTCTAAAAACTTTTTTTTTTACTTTCTTTTCCTTCTTTTTTAGTATAGTAGGAATCTTTTAATCGTTACATTAGTATCCCATTGCATTACTAATGTAATGCCCAAACAGAACCAGCACCTCGATGCAACGATCAATACTAACTGCAGCATCTAAGGAGTTAATTGATAATCATCAGTACTGCTGGTTACTGCAGGCGGTTGTCAGCCGCACATAGCAGCTGGCTGCTGCCATGTATGGAGCTGGCAAAGCTCTTGTGCCAGTTTTAAACTTTCTCTCTCTAAACATGCTGAACATGTATATCTGGAAGAGTTAACAAAAACTTTCCTTTGTGTATGTCCTAATAGGGATAAGTTCAAAATAGTGCTGGATAATGCAAGGGCTGCACTGACTGAATTCTGGCTATTGCCAGATGGACCAGTGTCTGCAGTGGGTTTCTCTCATATTCATCCCTTTCAGTCTCCTGTAATCCCTTCTTTTCCATGACAGGCTCTGCAGGCTGCATCATCATCAATGGAGGAGAGTGCTGCCTCTGCAGAGTGGTGAAATGATGCAGCCATCCCAAACTGGTCCATTCCCAATAGTGCCAAGCTGGTGAAGAATACTACAGTCTTCCATCCTTTATAGCCTACCTGTGTCCAGCCCTATTATAGCTGAGCTGCACTGCTCTGATCTATTGTTTATTCATAACTTGGTTATGCTGAAACTTGTAGTGCCTCATTGTTTCACTTTGTATTTATAAGTTATCGTAGGAACACAAATTTTTCATTATTCTGTTGTTTTTTTTTTTAAATAAAGATAATGATTGTCTCTCTCATAGAGGATATAGGATGCCCTCTTGACAGGATTCATTTAAAACCTCTATAAGGATAGGAAGGAGAACACTGCCTTTCTGTATGTCTCAAATGGAAGTCCATCACTTCCTGGTGAGGAGTGGCCTGAAAAGGACTTGAGAGAGTGTTTGATCTCACCTTGTGACATACTGACTTCCAAACTTAAAATAGATTTGTGTGGTGGCGCTGTGTGTGTGGTGGAGGGCAGATGTTGTTACCCTAGGGGCAGATGGCATTAACCCCTTGTATTTGTGACGCCAGGGCATGGTTTAGCCTATAACCACCCAAAGCTATACTGCTGGATCCTGGGCTAGGCACGGGGACAATAAAGACTCCGATGACAACTTACGGACAACAGTAGCTTTACTGAGGGTAGACCGTTATTAAAGTCTATACAGTTCAGCCAGGGCGCAAGGAGGTGACCAGTGACGCAGAGACCTTAAGGGCTTGCTGGTACTTGTAGTAGGACTGGACAATTGAATGCAGACCACGCTGACTTGACAGATGACAGGGACTTTAGATTACTTGAATTGATGGTGGCTGCAGGACTGGAATTTGAGGTCTCCAACACTCTGGGCACACACACTAGGCACAACTGCACTGGACCTTAGCTTAGCAGAAGAGCAGAGCTCAAAGACAGAGAAGCTAGCTCCCCCCAAGGCATAAGCAGGGAGCCCATAGGTCCCTCTTTGGATCACCTGTTCACTGGTACCTCTGGGGTAAAATCACATGACATATCACATGGTATAACTTTTAAAACAACATTACATTTTATAACATTTTACATGATAAAACATATTTACAATGGGGAAACAAGTGCAGGGGGCCTTGGGGACACTGAAGGAGGCTGCCTGACAGGACAGCAGGAGCACGGGGCAACACCTACCGTACATGGACTGATTTGACTTGACTCATAAAGCTGTGACTTTAGCTTACTTGACTTGATGGTGGCTGCAGGACTTGACTTTGAGATCTCCAAAACTATGAACACACACACTAGGCACGACTGCACTGGACCTCAGCTTAGCAGAAGAGCAGAGCTCAAAGAGAGAGCAAAAGAGCGATAAGCTAGCTCCACCCAGAGCTTATATGGGGGAGACTAGCAGGGAGCCCATAGGTCACTCTTGGGATCAACTGGTCACTGGTACCTCCTGGGTAACCATCACATGACATCACATGGTATAACTCTTAAAGCAACATTACATTTTATAACACTTTACATGGTAAAACATATTTACAATGGGAAAACAAGTGCATGGGGCCTTGGGGACACTGAAGGAGGCTGCCTGACAGGACAGCAGGAGCACGGGACACCCTCCTGCACTGGGCCACTACAAACTCCCCCTCTTAATTACAGTCATCCTTGATGCCCAGTCCGGGAGGGTGGAGGACTGAAGTGGCCACTTGTCAGGTCGTGATTACGAAACAAGATAAGGATGAGTCCATGTGGCATGGTGAATGTCCATATATGCTCTTTAAACATATGGGGTTAATTTGACTTTGTAACTGCTTTCTGAAGATACTCAAGACAAAAATATACATATCAATATACATAGATTCATGGATTGGGCTGCCGGAGGTTATCTACCCAATGCCATGGCTGCTGGGGCCCCTCGGTTCTCAACTCTTCTCCCCAGAACTCAATATACGTTGTTACACTATACAACAGTGTTACCTTTACATTTATCAATTCTGTCACTCTACGTGCATCATCTAGATATCAGGTGAACCCTCTGGCTGGTAGAGTACCCTGTACACGTGGGCAGGAGAGAAAAAATTAGACACTTAACAGTATAAATTTAGAACTTGCGGACTGGGAGGACAAATGATGTTACAGTCCTATCTTAACTATTTGCATATGTGTGGACTACTTTTACCATATGTGAACAGACTATGTGGGGTACATAACTTTACATTATGAGTTAATCTTTGTACCTGGTGGGAATTTGTCACGGCGGTGAGGTAGTGGCTATGCTTCTCCTGACTGGGTCAGGATACCTCCCATATAGATCACCATGAATAAATTACACTATACCCTTAGACATCCCTGTACAAACATATTATACACATTTTATTACAGCACACATAACCATTATAGTACATCAATTAAGTAAGTATTTACTTGCACAAAGGTAATGAGCAAAAATATATTACTCTAACGGTATATACATATTTTCATTGTACTGCTTCACAGTCCTGGTACATTTTAGAGTTCTTAGTAAAGAGTCAAGGCTAGAAGCCAGGCACGTACACTTATGCAATTGGTTACAAACAAACTTCTTGACAAGATCGTCAGGCACTTTTCTTAAACGTTGCATAACCTGTGGAGAACAAAAGTACTTCACAAAGGAAGTTAATGATATATATCAGAATTATCACGGGTAGACTTCCCTAACTTAGGAACTTGCCATCCCAGCCTCTGAGGCTGGCACATGTAACAGGGTCCACGGGACTGTGCCCCCTCTAATGGACTCACTCGGGTATTCCAGTTCACCCGGGACAATGTGGACTCTGTAATGGTGGGGCTGATGGTGACCACCACTTGCACTGCATTAGCTTTGCCAGTGGGGGAACAGTGATTGGTGCCTGCTGTGCCAGCCAAACCTCCTCTGCGGGAGTAGGCCGAGGCACTTCAGTTGGTTCCCGTTGGTTAGGCCAAACCTCCTCAACCATAGGAGTAGGCCTGGGCACATTCACAGACGACTGTGGTAGATACTTTGGTGCCATGACAGGCACTTTGGGCATGTAGATCTCCTCCTCCTGGATGGTACCTCTGACTTTAGGCGGCAGCAACCCAAAGGGATCAGCGTCCCAGGCGCCCGATGGGAAGTAAGCAAACAGAATCTGGGTTGGATTCTTCGGACGGGAAACCGCAGCCGCCCACTCTCCTCTCAAGCTCTGTACAGGAGTATACTCCACTATCTCCCCGCTCTCTAGAGAATGCATGGATGGGGGAAGATAGTCTCTCTGCACTGCCCGACGATTGACCAGGATGGTCCCTCAATGACGACAGTCCATGAGGGTGCCAAACCCCTACACTTTGTCAAATTTCACCACCGTAGCGTGGCGGCGTTCCAGGGGTGGTTCTCCCTCATATGGCAGCAGCTTAGGCCCATATGTCTCCACTCTCTGTGCCCTCAGTCCCTCTACTATCTCGGCCACCTTCTGGCCCTCTCAGACTGGACCGGAGGGACTGGGGGGTGGAACTTCCCTGGAAGGGGAAGAAGGTGCTCACTCATGTATCGGATCAGTCTGGGCTCATCGCCAAACAACCACTTAGGTAATGGTGGCGACTGGGGATGCGTGACAGACTTCTGGGCCTGGGGGGTTTGCTCTGGGCTAGGGGTAGAAGGAGGGGTAGAGAACAGGGCCTCAGCCCGGGTACTCACTTCTGACTCCTCGGTGTGAATTTCGGCCCAGGACCCCCAGGTCTGTGGTTAGGGGACAGCCTCACCGGCGATGATGCACTAGAAGATGCTGGTGTTTCCTCCTCTGGGGTTGGTGGCCAGTCTTCATCGTCTTCGGGCACCAGGATGTGGTAGCAGGCCTCTTCGCCCCAATGGATCTGCCAGCTCCTGAAACATTTGCGCCAGCCGTGGCAACTTTTCGGGCCTCCGGCGCCATCTTGGGACTCTCTGCACATGTGCTTGCCTGTTCTGCCATGCTGCTCCTTTTACTGACTTCCGGCAAACTGAGAGGTTCTGCTCCTTTTATGCAGGGCTTCGGGAAAATGGCCGCAGGTGCTGCAGCGCCCCTGTGTACATTGCCCCCCATCCGATAGCACCGCGTAAATAGGAGTCGGCAGAGACTCCAGCGGTGCGCTCTCAGGCCAGAGAGCAGGGACAGATGGCTGTGAAATATCGCTGAGGATAAGCAAGGAGTGGTAACTATATATCTGTATATTGCATCCGGACCGGTGAGATAAATCCACTGTAATACTATGCGCATAGTTTGAATGAATTGACGGTATTTTAGTATACTAACCAGTGCTACTGAACTAAAGAATACAGTATCCTGTATGATATATAAGAAACAATGTTGCTTTGGCAAATTCTGAGGTCACAGATAACTGATTATTACACAATTGCCGCTTAACTGTTACAATCAAAAGGACATTCTATAAGTGTGAAAGACTGTGATGTTCTTCTAGGACTGCAATGGCACTTTAATGGACATTTACCTAAAATTTTATGACATACCAATTGCTATCCAGAGTGCCGATTTGAATTAGCTGCTATCATTTCCAGTGGTCTTATACATGACCTTGAGCCTCAACTATCTTTATTAATTTACAAATCTGTTTAACTTTCCGGAGCCAGTTGATATATAAAAAAAAGTTTTTGCCTGGAATACCCCTTTAATTTCTCATGATGATTAGTGTTGCTCACGAAAATTTGATTCGCAAATATCGCATATTCGCAAATTTGTGAATATTCGCGAATATAGCACTATATATTCGCATTTACAAATATATATATATATATATATATATATATATTTTTTTTTCGCAGTAAACATCACAGTGATCATCCCTCTCTGCTTCCAGCTTGTGTGGTGTAAAGAAGGCTCTAATGCTACTGTGTGAGACTGGCATATGCAAATTTTCGCATCTGTGAATTTTCGTTTGTGCTAATTTTTGTATATGTTAATTTTCACGTATGCAATTTTCACGTAAGAGATGGGACAACATGCGTTTCGCAGCCTACGCCGCTTCCACAGGTCCCTACATCACTTCTCCTTCCTCCATACATTTAAAGGAGTAGTCCAGTGGTGACTCAGTGGTTAACAACTTATCCCCTGGGGCCAACTGCGATCTCCTGTACGGAGCCCCGACAGCCCGCGGGAAGGGGGTGTGTCGACCTCCGCACGAAGCGGCGGCCGACACGCCCCCTCAATACAACTCTATGGCAGAGCCGAAGCGCTGCCTTCGGCAATCTCTGACTCTGCCATTGAGATGTATTGAGGGGGCGTGTCGGCCGCCGCTTTGTGCGGGGGTCGACACCCGCTATCAGGCCGGAGAGCCGGGGCCCTGTACAGAGAGATCGCAGGGGGCCCCAGCGGTCGGACCCCCCGCGATCTCAAACTTATCCCCTATCCTTAGCAACATCCTTAGCTGGGAGTTGTAGTCTTGTGTCAGCAGGAGCTGAGCGGCGTGGGCGGGAGACAAGGGGGGGATGTATATCAGTGTCCCCATAAGTGAGGGTAGCGGGGAGGCAGTATGAGGAGCCCGGGCGGCTGCACTGTAATGTCAGCCTGGGCTCCTGTCCTGACAGCCAAAAGCTTTGGCTGTCAGGGCACGCTGGGTGTTGTAGTTTTGCAACAGCTGGAGGGCCACAGATTGCAGACCACTGGTTTGTGGTCTGTAAACTGTAGTCCTCCAGCTGTTGCAAAACTAAACAGCTGAAGGGGACCGGCGAAGACGTTCACTTACCCTTCCGAGGCTCCAACGACGATCGGTGACGGAGATTGTCGGGCGGCACTGTCGCGCGGCAGTGTCTTGCGGCAATGTCGTGCGGGGCTGGATCCTATGGAAGCCGGTAAGTTGCCCAAGCCCTAAAACAGTGTTTCCCAACCAGGGTGCCTCCAGATGTTGCAAGACTACCACTCCCAGCATGCCTGGACAGCCTTTGGCTGTCCAGGCATGCTGGGAGTTGTAGTTTTGCAACATCTGGAGCCACCCTGGTTGGGAAACACTGGCCTAAACAGTGTTTCCCAACCAGGGTGCCTCCAGATGTTGCAAAACTACAACTCCCAGGTTGGGAAACACTGTGCCCGGCCTCCGCCCCACCTTACTGTAAGGGCATGCATGGGGCAGGGGACAAGCTTGTCACTTGCCCACACATCTCCTGCAGCACACTACTACAACTCCCAGCATGTCCTTACTGTAAGGGCATGCTGGCAATTGTAGTTGTGCGGGGCGGGAGTTGTGTGAGCAGGTGATAATAAATGTACTAACCCATTTTTTTTTCTTCTCATTTCAGATCCGTGTATCCTGTGGACTCCTTCGGATTCGGTGGACTACTTCGATGACCAGCGTTTTTCTTAGTTTGATTTTAATAAAATGGTTAACGAGGGCTTGTGGGGGAGTGTTTTTTGTAATAAAAATTTTTTAAAACCTGTTATGTTTTTTCCTTACTTTACTTGAAAGGCTTAGTAGTGGAAGCTGTCTTATAGACGGAGTCCATTACTAAGCTGGGCTTAGCGTTAGCCACAAAAACAGCTAGCGCTAACTCCCAATTATTACCCCGGTACCCAACACCACAGGGGTGCCGGGAAGAGCCGGTACCAACAGGCCTGGAGCATCAAAAATGGCGCTCCGGGGCCTAGGCGGTAACAGGCTGGCGTTATTTAGGCTGGGGAGGGCAAGTAACAATGGTCCTCGCCCACCCTGGTAACGTCAGGCTGTTACTGTTTGGTTGGTATTTGGCTGAGAATATAAATAGGGGGGACCCTATGCGTTTTTTTTAAATAAATAATTAAATATTTAAAAAAAAACACATAGGGTCCCAACTATTTTTATTCTCAGCCAAATACCAACCAAACAGTAACAGCCTGACGTTACCAGGGTGGGCGAGGACCATTGGTACTGGCCCTCCCCAGCCTAAATAACGCCAGCCTGTTACCGCCTAGGCCCAGGAGCGCCATTTTTGACGCTCCAGACCTGTTGGTAGGTCTCTTACCGGCACCCCTGTGGCATTGGGTACCGTGAGTAATAATTGGGGGTTAGCGCTAGCTGTTTTTGTGGCTAACCCTAAGCCCGGCTTAGTAATGGACTCCACTACTAAGCCTGTCCAGTAAAGTAAAAAAAAACAACAAGCCCTCGTTAACCATTTTATTAACATCAAGCAAAGAAAAACCACAGGGGTCCACAGGATACACGGATCTGTAGAAGTAACAAAAAAAAAAAAAAGTAAATACATTTAGGGAGAAAAAACAGTGTTAAAAAAATGTAATAAACTCACACACACACTAAACGCCGTTTACCACTATTCTGAGCCATGACTACAATTTAGTTATTGAATTATTTAGATGTGGTGAAAAAGTAAAAAAAAAAAAACTCAAAAACAAAAGATCCAGAAGGAAACCTAGCAGCCAAACCTATTCAGACAGCAGGAAAAACAGACTATTTTTTCTACTACATGAAGTAAATTTCCCACTTTTGCCTACGTGTGCCAAATTTATTAACACCGTGCAACAATTTAGTAAATTTGTCGCACATAGTCAAAAATGAAGTAGAAAAAAACAGGGTAAAAACCAGACTACATAGTAAAAGATTAGTAAATGCCCCTCATTATGCGTTTTCACATATCCACATTTTTCATTTAAGATTACATGATATCCATAGGGAAAAAAATCATTATGTACACATAAGCCTTAGTATCTATTCGCTTCAGAAACTGATAAATATCTTGGTCTGTGTGCTTTAGATGCTAAACACATTGATATCCTTTCGATCATTTAATCCCAGTTGTCCTAAGGCTCATGTTTTCAATATAATGGCCGTTTCTTTTTTCAATAACAGAGTAATAACATCTCCGCCTCGCGGGATACCATCAATACGTACAAGCCCCATGAAGGACAAAGCCCCTCCATGGATCTCGCGAATGTGCTTTATTAATCTCGGGGCCCCTTTTTCCGTAGTTATGGACCTGGCATGCTCTGAGTAGCTAACATTCAAGGGTCTTATTGTCTTACCGACATAGAATATGCTGGTCCACTCTGAAGGATTCACCTCCCAGTAGTACCAACTTACTTGGACACATTTGCCTACACCAATTGCAAGATTCACAACGAAAATTTCCTACCGGGACACCTTGGCTTTAGCCAATTCATTTGGGCTGAGTTCACACAACCCCTCACTAGCTTGTCTCTCAGGTTAGTGGTCCTGCAGAACGTGATGAGTGGCTTCTTTTTCACCATGTCCCAGAGGACCTCATCCTGCGCTAGCAAGAACCAATTTTTATGAATCACATTTTTTAGTACCCTCTCCATAGGACTATATTCAAATTAAAAAATAAACTGTTTATTTTTAGAAGCCATGCTGCCACGCTTTTTCTTCTTTTTTTCTAAAAGTTTTTTATGATCCAAAGCTCTCGCCTTCTTGTAAGCTTGCTGCAGCTTGGCTTCAGGATAATTTTTCTGCTATAGCCTTTCCATCAGTTCCTCCGCCTGAGAGTCAAAAACAGCAATGTTTGAGTTAATACGCCTCAAACAGACCAACTGCCCAAATGGTAGTGAATTTTGAACATACATAGGGTGGTAACTTTTGTGATTTAACAATTAATTTACCTCTGTATTTTTTCGGTACCCCTTTGTGAGCAATAGTGTTGGGCGCGAATATTCGCATTTCAAATTTTTATCGCCAATATTGCAAATTCGCAAATTCATGAATATTGCGAATATATTCACTATATATTCGAAATTACGAATATTCACTTTTTTCGGCATATGTGAATATTCGCATATTCCTTCTTTTCACTTGTGGGCCAATTAGAATGATGCAAAACACTTGTCAGAGGTTATCAACAACATCCCTAGCAACCAATAGTAAAGTTGCCTACCCCTTGACTGTTTTCTTCCTCGAATATGCGAATATTCACATATGCGAATATGCGAATATAACAAATATGCAAAATTTGCGAATATAGGACGAATATTCATCTATATATTTGCAAAATATCGCAATTTCGAATATAGCCAATGCCGCTCATCACTAGTGAGCAGCTGACCAGTAAATGTGTCCCACTCAACATCCAAAGAAGTTAACACTTTGTCACCAAAAATGCTGGTGAACCGCATGTTATGATCATTACTATTGAGGTAGGTGACAAATCTCTCGAACAATTCCTGTGTCCCATCCCACACTATGATCACGTCATCAATATGGCCAAATTGGCCAAATAAAGGTTTGCAAAAGTCGGGGCAACGGGAATCCCCATCGCCGTCCCCGACAATTGCTTGTACCGCTTCGATCAAATTGAAAGGAATTGCATCTTAGCACCAAGGAGAGACGTTCACAAATAAATTCAACCATGTTAGTACCCATCTCTGGGACATACTTCAGTTGTCTCCAGATTGCCTGCGCACCCGCATCCTGAGGGATGCGGGTGTACAGGCTCTCCACTTCTATACTGGCAAGGTGGAACGTCTCCTCCCAGAAAAAGTCCTCCAATTGACGAAGGAGGTCCCCTGTGTCCTGTAAATATGAAGGGACATTCTCTAGCAAGGGCCATAGTTACCAGTCTAGGTATTTGGATACCAACTCAGTCACCGATCCCCGTCCGGACACAAGGGGTCTGCCGGGCGGGCGATCGAGTGATTTATGGATTTTTGCAGCCAATACCAATGGGGGTTTTAGGATATTCCACTATAAGCTTCTCAGCAAACTTCCCCATAATTAGGCCCTGCTCAACTCCCTGTCTAAGAGCTGACCGTATCTACTCACTAGTTGGATCTTTCATTAGTGGGATAAAGGTTTTTTTGTCCTGCAATTGTTTCATTCCTTCCTCAAAGTAGTACTCTCGTGGTATCAATACAACATTGCCCCCCTTGACGGCCGGTTTCAGTATGATGTCCTCTCTCGACTGCAGCCATTTTAATGCCCTCAACTCGCTAGAGGATAAACTAGGTCTATCTTTTGGATATATGAGAGACAAAACCTCTTTTGTGACTGCTTCCATAAATTGATCTAATGGACTGCTGGCCGGCAAGGGGGGATTAAATTTAGAAGGGTTATCTTCTGAAAAAATATTGTTAGACAATTCTACATCCTGCTCCCAGGGTCCCACAATGTCACACAATGTAGCTAGTACGATCCGATCTTGTTCATTAAAATTAGAACTTAGGCTAAAACCTAAAGGGCCTATATGCAGATGGGTCTCCCCTTCACCTATGAGGCCACCTACAGTACTACAAGCAGAGGACTGAAAAAAATGGAACAAGTTAATTTTTCTGATGGCCTTCCTAAGATCTATCTCGAACCTGACCGGATTCACTGATGTTAAATTCACCACATTTGATATAGGTAAAGAAGCTGGTATTCACATTTGTGGTGGTTTTGAGGACAGAATCACCTACTGACGCCAGGTGACCTGTTTCCTTTTCACACCTGCTTTTTTGGGGTGTTGGGCGACCTCGCCTCACCCACCTCCTAAAGGGGCAACCTCACCTTCAGTCACCCGACTGGATGAGGATATTGGTTTCACTCCTTCTCGGTCACCCCCTTCACTGGAATCAGAACCAGAGTCTGTGGTCCAATATTCTTTGCGCCTTGGGGATGGTCTTGGGCGTCTTCTGCGGGGTTGCCTTTGTTGCCATTCAAAAACTTTTCCTGAGTCATAATCCAATTTTCCTGGAGGAACTTATCTTTTTTCTATTCTTTCAGGTCCACCTATATGGGTATTAGGCAATTTTCAATCCGCTTCATCAGGTTGGTGAACTGGGTTTCGGATAAATGGGTTTTGAACTTCATTTTGGTCCTAAATGGGCACTGTCAGATTCAAAAACTTTTGATAGGTTGTAAAGCATGCAAAACCAGTAGGTTTTGCAATTGCTTTCATTAGAAAATTTTCATTATTTCATATTGAAAAAGACAGTCAAAGAACTGCCCTCCCTGCCTGCTTGGACACATACTCATCCTGCTGTGTCCATGCATCATCACCTACGTCATGGACACACTTCCTTGATTGACAGCTGTGAGCGCAGGGCTCACAGCTGGAGGAAAAATCCTCCCACTGTCAGCTTGTGTCCCGCTACTGTCAGTGAGGACAAGCTGGGAGTTGTAGTTTTGCTAATGCTAGGGAAGTTGTGAGGAGACAGCATACTGAGGGAGGCGGCGGAGACCTGCACAGTGAGGCCACGCCCCCTCCCTTTGAGAGGAATTCAGACTAGTGAGCTAAATTAAACGTGTAATAAAAAAAATAATAAAGGTGCTAGATGTACATGGTCAGAATTAGGTACTGAGTGATATATTAAAAAAAATTTATTTTTGTTGTTGGATCTGATGGGTAGGCTTTAAGCAATTCTTCAATCAATGCGGAGTACTCGTTCTCTGTTCGGG
The DNA here is from genome assembly GCF_029499605.1 of Hyla sarda. Taxonomy (NCBI): domain Eukaryota; kingdom Metazoa; phylum Chordata; class Amphibia; order Anura; family Hylidae; genus Hyla; species Hyla sarda. The sequence goes on from NC_079194.1 coordinate 216,476,787, forward strand.
CCAAAGTTAGCCGCATTAATCGCAATGCATGATCTTTATGAATATTTTTACACTCCTGCAAAAACTCCATGTTGTCAAAGAATTGTGAGATCTCCTTATAAGCTAGTAACCCTCTAGGGGCTCTCTCACTTTGACTATAGGACTGGAGGGAATTAACTGTCCAGAATAATTTAGTTTCTTTTTCCGACAGCACAGAAACTTTTTGTTCCAAAGCACAAACACTAAGGAATTGCAATTCTTCTTTGGCATTGCACTGTATTAAGAACTGGTCTGCCCCCTCCCGACCTAAGGACAGGCCTCGTATCTCGGGTGTTGGTGGTGCAATAGCTTCATCGGACATAGCTTCATCTGCACGGTTCATCATCACAGGTGTGTTAGGGAATCCACTTAGCGTGTTCTGGCTGTAAAGCACAAGATCCTCTAGCCAGGTAGTAGAATTAGAGACACAGTCGGAACTGCTCCTATTTCCAGTGTACACAACCCCTCGTGCGAACATAAAACCACTGCTGCACCAACCAAAACTATGATTGCATCAATCCATCCGGTGCTCAGTGATGTACGAAAAGACTCAAAGTCCCAAAGCATATAAACGTAGAAGGAACTCACAGCACTCGTTGTAGATGCAGAATAAAACTTTTAATCACAGAGGAGGCAAACACAAGCATCGGGAGGGGGAGAGTAGCCTACGCCGCTTCCACAGGTCCCTACGTCACTTCTCCTTTCTCCATACATTTAACACATCTTGATCATTGCACCTGTTCAGCTAGGGGGTTAACCTCTTCAGTGTCGCTGGGCGGTGCCGATCTCTGTATTAAAACAGCCAATTCACATTAAGCGTTTTCACATATCCACATTTTTCATTTAAGATTACATGATATTCATAGGATAAAAAATCATTATATACACATAAGTCTTAGTACTATGTACATACACGTTATGCCTGTGTGTTCTGTAATGCAGTGCATCTGCACACTTTATAAGTCAGAATTGGGGAACCCTCACAACTCAAACTCTGTTAAGAATTTCGAGCAGCTCTCTTTAGCTTTGGCATTTCTTCAATGTCCACTGTAACATTGTCCTAGATGGTTTCTCCTTCAGGACCTTTTTAAAACTTGGGTCCCAACTCTCGAGTCATAAGTCTATACAGGTATAGGCGGGCTACTGGCCAAGAGGCACTATCTTCACACAGCAAGGAGAAAAAAATCTTTCTAAAAACTGGATTTTGAGTGACTTAAAGGGGTACTCCGCCCCTAGACATCTTATCCCCTATCCCTATCGTGGGGGTCACCAGCTGCACCCGACGTTCGTTTAGATCGTCGGGTGCAGCGCCGGAGCACAGAAGGCTCGTGAAATCATCTGGGGGTGCCAACCGCCATGCCCCCTCCCAATGACTTTCATTGAAGGGGCATGGCCGTGACGTCATGAGCCTCAGCCCCACATCGCCAGTCGTCTGGCACCGAGCGAGATTCGCTCCGTGCACCGGATATCTGGGGTGCCGCAGCTGAAATCACGGGGGTCCCCAGCATCAGGGATCAGCCATCTCATCTCCTATCTCCTTTGTACCCCTTTAAGAGCTGGTGTCAATCCAACAGGGCACTAAGTTTTTTGTATCTAATATAGGTCTCAATTCTGAAATATTCCCTGTGGAGCAGCCTTGAACCACAGGCTAAGCAACAGAGTACAACTTCTTTCTTTACCTTCAGGGTCTCCTTTAAGTCTATCATCATCCCTTCCAATGATGCTGATAAGAGATGAGCGAATCGAATCTGACGAATCCGAATTGGGTCTTGAAGCAGACACTGTTAAGGAAACTGAGGAGGACATCAGTGACGTGCAGACACTTGTTGATGTTGATGAAGCTGATCGCAATTGGGAGTCAGGTGCAGAAGGGGCTTTATCATCATCAGGAGAAGAGGGTTGCAGGTTGGCCGTGAAGCAGCAGCTGAGCCAGCAAGGTAGTAGCATGGTTGTCAGTCAGCATGGTGGCAGAAGTGGAAATTCTGAATCCAAAGGTGCCCAGGGGTGACCACCTGCTTCGCAGCAGCCTACCTTCCTGGGAGGTAGTGGAACAGGGGTTCCTGGAGACAGCACCAGTAACAGTCAATTAGTGCGGTCTGTTGGTGGGAAAATCAGCTACTCGGTGGTGTGGCAGTTTTTCATCAAGCATCTGGAGGAGATTAACATGGCAAAAGATGAGGCATGGCCAAAATCCCAATGTAGGCACCATGGCCCTGCGTCAATATATGCTGGGCCACCATAAAGCAGCCTGGGAGAACCATGGCTCCGATGTGGTGGTCCAGCCTGCTGCATCACTCAGTGGCACACCGCTCCCTCTTTCAGCCAGCCAAGGCTCCACCACCTCAGCTGAAGGGAGGTGTGTGCCATATCCTCCTTCTGTCGCTCCAGATGCTCCTGCTCCTCCTACTTTTAGTCAGTCATTCTGCCAGAAATCCATCGGCAAAGCCATGTCCAAGAGACAACAGTATGCACCCACTCATCCAACAGCGCAGAAGCGATATGTGCTCCTGCCCGAGTCACACAGGGGAGGAACTGCTAAAAGTCATTCATAAAGAAATCGGAGCATGGCTTACTCCACAAACCATGGTGACTGGCAATGGGAAGAACATCTTGTCTGCGCTGTGAAAAGGAAGGCTGAGCCATACATCCTACATGGCACATGTGTTCAATCTGGTTATGAAGCAGTTCCTGAAGTGTTCCCCCCTTTTTCAACACATTCTAAAAATGAGAAGGAAACTTGGCATTCACTTCAGCCACTTGTACACCACAAAGCACACCCTCCTTGAGCTGCAGCATCAGAATGGTACCCCCCAACATAGTCTGATTTGCGACGTTGCCACACGTTGGAATTCCACCCTCCATATGTTAGAACGACTATACAAACAGAGAAAAGCCATCACCAATTTCTTGATGATCCAAGCAGATAGGGGGACTCCCCTGTGTAACTTCAATGTGAACCAGTAGCAGCTCATACGTGACATCTGCCGCTTGCTCAGGCCCTTTGAGGAAGCCACAGGATTACGGGATGAACGACGTCGTTCCACTGCTTCATTTCCTACAACATGTGTTGGAAATGATGGCTGGTCAGGGCACTGGTGATGTGGCGCCTACATCTCATGGCCACATGAGCCCTGTGGGGGCTGAACTGGAGGAGAAGAGGAGGAGGGGCAAAGTGGAGCACAGTTTTGGTTTCGCGAAATGGGCGGTTTTTCTAGTTATCTTACAGGAGAGGAGGAGCAAGAGCAGCTAGATGAGCTATGGGGATTTGAGGAAGGTGAGACAGAGGACCCAGACACACCGTGGCAGTATGCAGTGGAGATGGAGGCAGGAAGTCCCTCCAGATCACTTGCACAAATGGCACGATGCATGCTCAGTTGCTTGCGTAGTGACCACCGATGTGTCACCATTCGGCAGCGGGATGACTTCTGGCTCTCCACCTTATTGGACCCTCGCCTCTGGCACAAAATGGGGGCCTTTTTTTACACCCACTGGGGGCCCTCTGCGCTCACCTTGCACTGCCATGGCTGCTGGGGAAGGGTGGGGTGGCAGGAGCAGTACCAGCTCCATCAGCAGCAGCCTGAGTCTACAGTCGCTGATGAGTAGCTTTCTTCACCCGCATAGTGAAGCATCTCATCAGCAGCAGGTAGACATGGAGCAGGACCTGAGCTAGCAGGTGGTGGCATATATTGAAATGGCCATGCCAACACACCTTGAAGATCCTCTGGACTTCTGGGCAGCCAAATTTGATTTGTGGCCGCAACTAGCAGAGTTTGTCCTGGAAAAGCTGTCCTGCCCAGCCAGTAGTTTGCTATCAGAGCAGGTGTTTAGTGCAGCGGAGGCCATAGTCACTACAAGGAGAACTCGTCTGTACACAAAAAATGTGGAGAGACTGACATTTGTGAAGATGAATCAGGCATGGATCAGCCAGGATTTTCACCCACCAATACCTGATGCATTAGAGTAGATTGACTATGGTGCCACACCAACTCTTCACAAATATAGATAGTTCCAAACAGATTTAAGCCGCTGCTCCCCAGTTACAAACATTCCTCCACATCATTTTTTAACCCACCTTCGTGACTGGATAATGGTTTTGCCACCCACCGCACAGCTCTGTCACTGGGTCACTTTCAGGACTCCTGATGCTGCTGCGGCCACCTCCAAGTTGTCTCATTCTGCCACTATATGTTCTCCTCATGCTGCCACCACCTCCACGCGGTGTCATTCAGCCACTATATGTTCTCCTCATGCTTCTGCCACCTCCAGGCTGTGTCATTCAGCCACTATATGGCCTCCTCATGCTGCCACCACCTCCACGTTGTGTCATTCAGCCACTACATGTTCTACTCATGCTGCCACCAACTCCAGGTTGTGCCATTCAGCCACTATATGGTCTCCTCATGCTGCCTCCACCTCCACACTGTGTCATTCAGCCACTATATGGTCTCCCCATGCTGCCGCCAACTCCAGGCTGTGCCATTCAGCCACTAAATGTTCTCATGCTGCAGCCAACTCCAGGCTGTGCTATTCAGCCACTATATGGTCTCCTCATGCTGCCGCCACCTCCACACTGGAGGAGTGGCCCAGGCATCAATATTGGAGGTTATATAAACCCCCCTAGTGGCATTTTTCACTGCCATTGCCCCATAACCTCTAAAGATGTCACACCTGTGATGAAACATGTTAGGGGGGCTATGTGAATGATTTTAATAACAGCATCAGCACTGCTAACAGCACACACTACAGGTGTGTTGTTTATAACTCCAATAACAGTCCTGCTGGACGGCAATGCAATCATCACAGAACAATGCATGTGATGCTGGGTTTTTAAAACCAGTTTTACATTTTGCAGTCATGGCTAAAAAGTGGACTTTTCACACAGTCCTAATGGGCTGAGTTGCTTGTAAATTTCAGCCACTATATTGTCTCTTCATGCTGCCGCCAGCTCCACGCTGTGTCATTCAGCCGCTATATGGTCTCCTCATGCTGCCACCACCTCCACGTTATGTCATTCAGCCACTATATGTTCTCCTCATGCTGCTGCCAACTCCAGGCTGTGCCATTCAGCCACTATTTGGTCTCTTCATGCTGCCGTCAACTTCAGGCTGTGCCATTCAGCCACTATATGTTCTCCTCATGCTGCCGCCAACTCCAGGCTGTGCCATTCAGCCAATATATGTTACGCCGAGCGCTCCGGGTCCCCGCTCCTCCCCGGAGCGCTCGCTACACTCTCGTTACTGCAGCGCCCCGGTCAGATCCACTGACCAGGTGCGCTGCGATACCGCCTCCAGCCGGGATGCGATTCGCGATGCGGGTGGCGCCCGCTCGCGATGCGCACCCTGGCTCCCGTACCTGACTCGCTCTCCGTCGGTCCTGTCCCGGCACGCGCGGCCCCGCTCCCTAGGGCGCGCGCGTGCCGGGTCTCTGCGATTTAAAGGGCCACTGCGCCGCTGATTGGCGCAGTGGTTCTAATTAGTGTGTTCACCTGTGCACTCCATATATATACCTCACTTCCCCTGCACTCCCTCGCCGGATCTTGTTGCCCTTGTGCCTAGTGAAAGCGTTCCCTTGTGTGTTCTTAGCCTGTGTTCCAGACCTCCTGCCGTTGCCCCTGACTACGATCCTTGCTGCCTGCCCCGACCTTCTGCTACGTCCGACCTTGCTTCTGTCTACTCCCTTGTACCGCGCCTATCTTCAGCAGTCAGAGAGGTTGAGCCGTTGCTAGTGGATACGACCTGGTCACTACCGCCGCAGCAAGACCATCCCGCTTTGCGGCGGGCTCTGGTGAATACCAGTAGTGACTTAGAACCGATCCACTAGCACGGTCCACGCCAATCCCTCTCTGGCACAGAGGATCCACCTCCTGCCAGCCGGCATCGTGACAGTAGATCCGGCCATGGATCCCGCTGAAGTACCTCTGCCAGTTGTCGCTGACCTCACCACGGTGGTCGCCCAGCAGTCACAACAGATAGCGCAACAAGGCCACCAGCTGTCTCAACTGACCGTGATGCTACAGCAGCTACTACCACAGCTTCAGCAATCATCTCCTCCGCCAGCTCCTGCACCTCCTCCGCAGCGAGTGGCCGCTTCAGGCCTACGACTATCCTTGCCGGACAAATTTGATGGGGACTCTAAGTTTTGCCGTGGCTTTCTTTCACAATGTTCCCTGCACTTGGAGATGATGTCGGACCAGTTTCCTACTGAAAGGTCTAAGGTGGCTTTCGTAGTCAGCCTTCTGTCTGGAAAAGCTCTGTCATGGGCCACACCGCTCTGGGACCGCAATGACCCCGTCACTGCCTCTGTACACTCCTTCTTCTCGGAAATTCGTAGTGTCTTTGAGGAACCTGCCAGAGCCTCCTCTGCTGAGACTGCCCTGCTGAACCTGGTACAGGGTAATTCTTCCGTTGGCGAGTACGCCATACAATTCCGTACTCTTGCTTCTGAACTATCCTGGAATAATGAGGCCCTCTGCGCGACCTTTAAAAAAGGCCTATCCAGCAACATTAAAGATGTTCTGGCCGCACCAGAAATTCCTGCTAATCTACATGAACTCATTCATCTTGCCACTCGCATTGACATGCGTTTTTCCGAATGGCGTCAGGAGCTCCGCCAGGATATGGACTTTGTTCGCACGAGGCGTTTTTCTCCCCGGCTCCTCTCTCCTCTGGTCCTCTGCAATCCGTTCCTGTGCCTCCCGCCGTGGAGGCTATGCAAGTTGACCGGTCTCGCCTGACACCTCAAGAGAGGACACGACGCCGCATGGAGAATCTCTGCCTGTACTGTGCCGGTACCGAACACTTCCTGAAAGATTGTCCTATCCGTCCTCCCCGCCTGGAAAGACGCACGCTGACTCCGCACAAAGGTGAGACAGTTCTTGATGTCTACTCTGCTTCTCCACGCCTTACTGTGCCTGTGCGGATATCTGCATCTACCTTCTCCTTCTCTACTATGGCCTTCTTGGATTCCGGATCTGCAGGAAACTTTATTTTGGCCTCTCTCATCAACAGGTTCAACATCCCGGTAACCAGTCTCGCCAGGCCCCTCTACATCAATTGTGTTAATAATGAAAGATTGGACTGCACCATACGTTACCGCACGGAGCCCCTTCTAATGTGCATCGGACCTCATCAAGAAAAAATTGAGTTCTTGGTCCTCCCCAATTGCACTTCCGAAATTCTTCTTGGACTACCGTGGCTCCAACGCCATTCCCCAACCCTGGATTGGTCCACGGGGGAGATCAAGAGCTGGGGTATCTCTTGTTTCAAGGACTGCCTTAAACCGGTTCCCAGTACTCCCTGCCGTGACCCTGTGGTTCCCCCTGTAACCGGCCTCCCTAAGGCCTATATGGACTTTGCTGATGTGTTTTGCAAAAAACAAGCTGAGACTCTACCCCCTCACAGGCCTTATGACTGTCCTATTGACCTCCTCCCGGGCACTACTCCACCCCGGGGCAGAATTTATCCTCTGTCCGCCCCAGAGACTCTTGCTATGTCTGAGTACATCCAGGAAAATTTAGAAAAGGGGTTTATCCGCAAATCCTCCTCTCCTGCCGGAGCTGGATTTTTCTTTGTGTCCAAAAAAGATGGCTCCCTACGTCCTTGCATTGACTACCGCGGTCTTAATAAAATCACGGTAAAGAACCGCTACCCTCTACCTCTTATCTCAGAACTCTTTGATCGCCTCCAAGGTGCCCACATCTTTACCAAACTGGACTTAAGAGGTGCTTATAATCTCATCCGCATCAGGGAGGGGGATGAATGGAAAACGGCATTTAACACTAGAGATGGACACTTTGAGTATCTGGTCATGCCCTTTGGCCTGTGCAACGCCCCTGCCGTCTTCCAAGACTTTGTTAATGAAATTTTTCGTGATCTCTTATATTCCTGTGTTGTTGTGTATCTGGACGATATTCTGATTTTTTCTGCCAACCTAGAAGAACACCGCCAGCATGTCCGCATGGTTCTTCAGAGACTTCGTGACAATCAACTTTATGCCAAAATGGAGAAATGTCTGTTTGAATGTCAATCTCTTCCTTTCCTAGGATACTTGGTCTCTGGCCAGGGACTACAAATGGATCCAGACAAACTCTCTGCCGTCTTAGATTGGCCACGCCCCTCCGGACTCCGTGCTATCCAACGTTTCTTGGGGTTCGCCAATTATTACAGACTATTTATTCCACATTTTTCCACCATTGTGGCTCCTATCGTGGCTTTAACCAAAAAGAATGCCAATCCTAAGTCCTGGCCTCCTCAAGCGGAAGACGCCTTTAAACGGCTCAAGTCGGCCTTTTCTTCTGCTCCCGTGCTCTCCAGACCTGACCCATCTAAACCCTTCCTATTGGAGGTTGATGCCTCCTCAGTAGGAGCTGGAGTGGTTCTTCTACAAAAAAATTCTTCCGGGCATGCTGTTACCTGTGGTTTTTTTTTGTAGGACCTTCTCTCCGGCGGAGAGGAACTACTCCATCGGGGATCGAGAGCTACTGGCCATTAAATTAGCACTTGAGGAATGGAGGCATCTGCTGGAGGGATCTAAATTTCCAGTTATTATTTACACCGATCACAAGAATCTCTCCTATCTCCAGTCTGCCCAACGGCTGAATCCTCGCCAGGCCAGGTGGTCTCTGTTCTTTGCCCAGTTTAATTTTGAAATTCACTTTCGCCCTGCCGATAAGAACATCAGGGCCGATGCTCTCTCTCGTTCCTCGGATGCCTCGGAAGTAGAGCTCTCTCCGCAACACATCATTCCTCCTGACTGCCTGATCTCCACTTCTCCAGCCTCCATCAGGCAAACTCCTCCAGGGAAGACCTTCGTCCCTCCACGCCAACGCCTCGGAATCCTCAAATGGGGTCACTCCTCCCATCTCGCAGGCCATGCGGGCATCAAGAAATTCATGCAACTCATCTCTCATTTCTATTGGTGGCCGACTCTGGAGACGGATGTTGTTGATTTTGTGCGGGCCTGCACTGTCTGTGCCCGGGACAAGACTCCTCGCCAGAAGCCTGCTGGTCTCCTTCACCCTCTGCCTGTCCCCGAACAGCCTTGGTCTCTGATTGGTATGGACTTTATTACTGACTTACCCCCATCCCGTGGCAACACTGTTGTTTGGGTGGTCGTTGATCGATTTTCCAAGATGGCACATTTTATTCCTCTTCCTGGTCTTCCTTCTGCGCCTCAGTTGGCAAAACAATTTTTTGTACACATTTTTCGTCTTCACGGGTTGCCCACGCAGATCGTCTCGGATAGAGGCGTCCAATTCGTGTCAAAATTCTGGAGGGCTCTCTGTAAACAACTCAAGATTAAATTAAATTTTTCTTCTGCTTATCATCCTCAATCCAATGGGCAAGTAGAAAGAATTAACCAGGTCCTGGGTGATTATTTACGGCATTTTGTTTCCTCCCGCCAGGATGACTGGGCAGATCTTCTACCATGGGCCGAATTCTCGTATAACTTCAGAGTCTCTGAATCCTCTTCCAAATCCCCATTTTTCGTGGTGTACGGCCGTCACCCTCTTCCCCCCCTCCCTACTCCCTTGCCCTCTGGTTTGCCCGCTGTGGATGAAATAACTCGTGATCTTTCCACCATATGGAAAGAGACCCAAAATTCTCTCTTACAGGCTTCATCACGCATGAAGAAGTTTGCTGATAAGAAAAGAAGAGCTCCCCCCATTTTTGCTCCCGGAGACAAGGTATGGCTCTCCGCTAAATATGTCCGCTTCCGTGTTCCCAGCTACAAATTGGGACCACGCTATCTTGGTCCTTTCAAAGTTTTGTGCCAGATTAATCCTGTCTCTTACAAACTTCTTCTTCCTCCTTCTCTTCGTATTCCTAATGCCTTTCATGTCTCTCTTCTTAAACCACTCATCCTCAACCGTTTCTCTCCTAAACTTATTTCTCCCACTCCTGTCTCCGGTTCTTCGGACGTCTTTCCTGTGAAGGAGATACTGGCCTCCAAAAAGGTCAGAGGGAAAACCTTTTTTTTGGTTGACTGGGAGGGCTGTGGTCCTGAAGAGAGATCCTGGGAACCTGAGGACAATATCCTGGATAAAAGTCTGGTCCTGTGGTTCTCAGGCTCAAAGAAGAGGGGGAGACCCAAGGGGGGGGGGGGGGTACTGTTACGCCGAGCGCTCCGGGTCCCCGCTCCTCCCCGGAGCGCTCGCTACACTCTCGTTACTGCAGCGCCCCGGTCAGATCCACTGACCGGGTGCGCTGCGATACCGCATCCAGCCGGGATGCGATTCGCGATGCGGGTGGCGCCCGCTCGCGATGCGCACCCCGGCTCCCGTACCTGACTCGCTCTCCGTCGGTCCTGTCCCAGCGCGCGCGGCCCCGCTCCCTAGGGCGCGCGCGCCGGGTCTCTGCGATTTAAAGGGCCACTGCGCCGCTGATTGGCGCAGTGGTTCTAATTAGTGTGTTCACCTGTGCACTCCATATATATACCTCACTTCCCCTGCACTCCCTCGCCGGATCTTGTTGCCCTTGTGCCTAGTGAAAGCGTTCCCTTGTGTGTTCTTAGCCTGTGTTCCAGACCTCCTGCCGTTGCCCCTGACTACGATCCTTGCTGCCTGCCCCGACCTTCTGCTACGTCCGACCTTGCTTCTGTCTACTCCCTTGTACCGCGCCTATCTTCAGCAGTCAGAGAGGTTGAGCCGTTGCTAGTGGATACGACCTGGTCACTACCGCCGCAGCAAGACCATCCCGCTTTGCGGCGGGCTCTGGTGAATACCAGTAGTGACTTAGAACCGATCCACTAGCACGGTCCACGCCAATCCCTCTCTGGCACAGAGGATCCACCTCCTGCCAGCCGGCATCGTGACAATATATGTTCTCCTCATGCTGCCGCCAACTACAGGCTGTGCCATTCAGCCACTATAGGGTCTCCTCATGCTTCTGCCAACTCCCGACTGTGCCATTCAGCCACCACATGTTCTCCTCATGCTGCCGCCATTTCCAGGCTGTGCCATTCAGCCACTATATGGTGTCCTCATGCTTCTAAAACCTCCACACTGTGTCATTCAGCCACTATATGGTCTCCTCATGCTGCCGCCAACTCCAGGCTGTGCCATTCAGCTACTATATGTTCTTCTCATGCTGCCGCCAACTCCAGGGTGTGCCATTCAGCCACGATATGTTCTACTCATGCTGCCGTCAACTTCAGGCTGTGCCATTTAGCCACTATATTTTCTCCTCATGCTGCCGCCAACTCCAGGCTGTGCCATTCAGCTACTATATGTTCTTCTCATGCTGCGGCCATGTCCAGACTGTGCCATTTAGACACTATATGGTGTCCTCATGCTTCCAACACCTCCACACTGTGTCATTCAGCCACTATATGGTCTACTCATGCTGCCGCCAACTCCAGGCTGTGCCATTCAGCCACTATATTTTCTCCTCATGCTGCCGCCAACTTCAGGCTGTGCCATTCAGCCACTATATTTTCTCCTCATGCTGCCGTCAACTTCAGGCTGTGCCATTCAGCCACTGTATGTTCTCCTCATGCTGCCGCCAACTCCAGGCTGTGCCATTCAGCCACTTTATGGTCTCCTCATGCTGCCGCCACCTCCACACTGTGTCATTCAGCCACTATATGTTCTACTCATGTTGCCGCCAACTCCAGACTGTACAATTCAGCCACTATATGGTCTTCTCATGCTTCCGCCACCTCCACGCTATGTCATTCAGCCACTACATGTTCTACTCATGCTGCCGCCAACTCCAAGTTGTGCCATTCAGCCAGTATATGGTCTCCTCATGCTGCCACTAACTCCAGGGTGTGCCATTCAGCCACTATATGGTCTCCTCATGCTTCCGCCACTTCCAGGCTGTGTCATTCAGCCACTATATGGTTTACTCATGCTGGGCTTGGGACACTACCTAAAAAAATTATGGCATAACTAGCTACCAGAAATCTTCAATTTAAATTTGAAAATTCATCTTTTAATCTTAGGGATTGTGAAGCCCTATTGACTCATCATACTGCCGCCAACTCCAGGCTGTGTCATTCAGCCACTACATGGTCTACTCATGCTGATGGGCTTGGGACATTACCTAAAAATGTTTATGGTAGCACTTGCTACCATAAATCTCTAATTTAAATTTGAAAATTAATCTTTTAATCTTAGGGATTGTGAAGCCCTATTGTCTCCTCATGCTGCCGCCAGCTCCAGGCTTTGTCATTCAGCCACTATATGGTCTCCTCATGCTGCCAACACCTCCATGCTGTGTCATTCAGCCACTATATGGTCTCCTCATGCTGCCACCAACTCCAGGCTGTGCCATTCAGCCACTATATGTTCTCCTCATGCTGTCACAAACTCCAGGCTGTGCCATTCAGCCACTATATGGTATCCTCATGCTGCTGCCACCTCCACACTGTGTCATTCAGCCACTATATGTTCTACTCATGCTGCCGCCAACTCCAGACTGTGCAATTCAGCCACTATATGGTCTTCTCATGCTTCCGCCACCTCCATGCTGTGTCATTCAGCCACTACATGTTCTACTCATGCTGCTGCCAACTCCAGGTTGTGCCATTCAGCCAGTATATGGTCTCCTCATGCTGCCACTAACTCCAGGGTGTGCCATTCAGCCCCTATATGATCTCCTCATGCTTCCACCACCTCCAGGCTGTGTCATTCAGCCACTATATGGTCTACTCATGCTGCTGGGCTTGGGACATTACCTAAAAATGTTTATGGTAGCACTTGCTACCATAAATCTCTAATTTAAATTTGAAAATTAATCTTTTAATCTTAGGGATTGTGAAGCCCTATTGCCTCCTCATGCTGCCGCCAGCTCCAGGCTTTGTCATTCAGCCACTATATGGTTTATTCATGCTGCTGGGACAGTACCTAAAAAATGTTATGGTTGCACTAACTACCATAAATCTTCAATTTAAATTTGAAAATTCATCTTTTAATCTTAGGGATTGTGAAGCCCTATTGTCTCTTCATGCTGCCGCCAGCTCCAGGCTGTGTCATTCAGCCACTATATGGTTTACTCATGCTGCTGGGCCTGGGACATTACCTAAAACATTTTATGGTAGCACTAGCTACCAGAAATCTTCAATTTAAATTAGAAAATTCATCTTTAATCTTAGGGATTGTGAAGCCCTATTGTCTCCTCATGCTGCCGCCAACTCCAGGCTGTGTCATTCAGAAACTACATGGTCTCCTCTTGCTACCACCAATTCCAGGCTGTGTCATTCTGCCAGATTATGGTCTCCTTATGCTGCTGCCACCTCTAGACTCTGTCATTGTGCTGCCCTGTGACTCCTTGTTAGATTGGGTTTTGTGGTCATACAGTATTAGTTTAACCCCTTAACGACAATGGACATAAATGTACATCATGGTGCCATGGTAGGTAACGCACCATGACGTACATTAACGCTCCGCCATGACCGCAAGCACCGGACCGGTGCTCGCGTCATGTGCGGCAGGTCCCGGCTGCTTTCAGTAGCCAGGGACCCGCCAGTAATGGCGGACATCCGCGATTGCACGGATGTCTGCCATTAACCACTCAGATGCCGTGATGAATACAGATCACAGCATCTGCAGCTGGATGATCGGAGCGCTGCCGCGGGGATCTGATCATCCAGCATGGCAGCCAGCGGGCCCCTCACCTGGTTCTCCCTGGTTATCCCGGGGTCTTCTGTTCTGGTCTGTGATCGAGCAGACCAGAGAAAAAGATCACCAATAACACTGATCAGCGCTATGTATAGCACTGAACAGTATTAGCAATCAAATGATTGCTATAAATAGTCCCCTATGGGGACTATTAAAGTGTAAAAAAAAAAAAAAAAAAGTTAAAAAATGTAAAATAAAAAAATTAAAAAATGTGAAAAATCCCCTCTCCCAATAAAAAGGTAAAACGTCCTCTTTTCCCATTTTACCCCCCAAAAAGCGTAAAAAAATTATTAATACACATATTTGGTATCGCCACGTGCGTAAATGTCTGAACTATTAAAATATATTGTTGATTATCCTGTACGGTAAACGGCGTAAACGTAAAAAAATTGCTACTTTTTTGTCACATTTTATTCCAAAAAATATTAATAAAAAATTTATAAAAACAAAAACTTAAATGGGCACTGTCACCAACTTTATTTTTTGATATGTTGTAGTACTTATGTACTACAACATATCTCTAATATACTTTTATTTATTTTTTTCATTAAAAAGGTTTAATTTACATTTAAAAACCGGCCACTGAAAAAGGACTGATTTTGGATTTGCAATCAGTCCTTTTTGAGTTAGGCTGCACTCGCTCCCTGCCTGTCAATCAGACAGGTGGGAGCGAGCGCATTGGCTCCCCGGCCACTGGCTGGGAGGCCACTCCTCCCGCACATCACTGCCGCCGCCTCGTTGCCGCCGCTGTCCCTGCACGCCCGCTGCCGGACTCTGCAGTAACTGCAAGTGTAATGAGGGAACGGGGTATGCGGGGCGGGGGGGAGGAGGAGGGAACGGGCTAGTGCCGTAGCGGGGGGGGAGGGGAACGGGCTAGCAAAAAAAATATATAGGATGGTGGAAGCTATCCTTTAAGCAAAAGGGATATTGATAAAAAACTACAGATCATGGCGCAAAAAATGGGCCCTCATACCGCCTCACATACAGAAAAATGAGAAAGTTATAGGTGGTCAAAATAGGGTAATTACATACTAATTTTATTTAAATTGTTTGAATTTTTTTTAAGTGGTGCAATTATAGAAAAACATATATTATGGGTATTGACCCAAAGAATAGAGAAAACATGTCATTTTTACCATAAAGTTTACAGCGTGAAAACAAAACCTTCCAAAATTAGCAAAATTGCAGTTTTCTTTTCAATTTTCCCATATAAATAATATTTGTTTGGTTGCACCGTACATTTTATGGTAAAATAAGTGATGTATTTACAAAGTACAATTAGTGACGCAAAAAACAAGCCCTCATATGGGTCTGTGTGTGGAAATATAAAAGAGCTTGGATTTTTAGAAAGCAAGGAGGAAAAAAGTGAAAATGCTAAAATAAAATTGGTCTGGTCCTTAAGGCCAAAAATGGGCCTGGTCCTTAAGGGGTTAACGTAAACGCTGGGACATTAAACTTGGGAATCTAATATAAATCTTAAATTTAAAAAATTAATGTAATCTTTTCAAGACTGAGGCCCTATGGTCGTCGACGCCATATTACCTGTGGAATTATCACAAGCATCCAATGAAACAGCTTGAAGCGATAAAAATTAACCATAACTGATTAAATGAAACATTTGCACTTTTCACAGTTAGGGGGCACTGAGAGGCAGGGGCTGAAACAGGTGGTATCTTGCCTGGCGGAGGACTGCCGGCTCGATGCTCACCAGAATGGGTAATCAAAATTTTTTAATAAATTCAAATGAAATTAAAAATTACATAAAAAAATCTGCCACATCCAGACGCTCTGCGGCAGTGATTCTAATAGCGATGCCTGTAATCTGCCTTTCATACTGAATAACAGTATTATTTCACTAACACAGCACAATCCCTATGCGTGTTAGGACAAGGCAAAGTGTTCTACACCCCTATTGAGCCTCTTCTTAGGCCAGAAATAGTCCGAACCAAATTTTTTCAGAAAATTCTGAGAATCGCCCACTATAAGTGGAATGATTTCCCCACAGCAACCAATCACAGTTCAGGTTTCACTTTACCTCAGATCGTTAGCAGAGCTGTGATTGGTTGCTGTGGACAAATCACTTCACTTTTTCTCTCATGCAGTTTGATAAATCTGGGCCTATATGTTTTCAGTTTTGTAAAAACTGAGGAAAAAAACACTACGTGACTAAGATCTTTGAATAACCCTTAGTTATCTGGCAGTATTTGCTGATAAATATTTAAAGTGTATGACATGTTATAGAGGGAGCAAAGTCCATGCCTATAAGGTTTTCTTTACCTTCAGAATTAAAATGTTAGCAAATCCTCATTGTATTTTAAGAAGTAGAAGTGTTCATTTTAAAGTTATCCTTCTTTTCTTTGATCTGAAATTTTTAGCACAAAAACAACTATTGCCTTTCTGTGCATAAGGTTTATGTGCGTGACTACAGTGAATGTAGTACATGTCTTTACAATTTCCTTTCTGGGAGGGGTTGTGCTCAGTGTAGTAGGAAGTCACAGGAGGCCTTATTAAGGAGCTAGTTCTCAAGAACTAGTCAAGGAGTCTTCATGGATCTCAGCACAGCTCTTTTTCTGGGGCTGATCCTCCTAGTGTGTTTACTATGGAAGATGCGTCGTCCCAAAGGTTTCCCTCCTGGACCTACGCCTCTGCCTGTGTTTGGGAACTTGCTGCAGATGGACTTCTCAAATCCCCTGGAGGGACTGAAGAAAGTAAGTAGAGAATACAAAGTAAGAGGGTTGTATACACAAGTACAGTTACCCCCTGATCTACGATGGCCCCGACATATGACCATTTCAACATACGATGGCCTCTCAGAGGCCATCGCATGTTGAAGGCAGCATCAACATACGATGCTTTTGTATGTCGGGGCCATCGCATAAACGGCTATCCAGCAGCGCAGACTGCTTCAGCTGCCACCGGATATCCGTTTACGATGCCCCGTGTGGTCCGCTGACGATCACTCACCTGTCCTCTGGGCTCCGTAGCATACTCCTCGGGATCCCCTGCATTGCCGGCGCTCTCCATCGTCGTCATCACATCTCTGCGCACGCCATCCCGACATCCAATAGGAGCGGCGTGTGTAGTGACGTGATGGCGGCGACGGAGAGCGACGTTCCCAGGCAGCAGAGACCTTCCCGGAGCGTCGGGGACACCCCGGGTCGCGGCGACAGTGATGGAGGGCGACATCCAGGGCAGCGGTGATGGTCCGGAGCGGCAGGGACACGTGATTATAACCTCCAATACCAGTGGTCTTCAACCTGCGGACCTCCAGATGTTGCAAAACTACAACTCCCAGCATGTCCGGACAGCCGTTGGCTGTCCAGGCATGCTGGGAGTTGTAGTTTTGCAACATTTGGAGGTCTGCAGGTTTGAGACCACTGTCCTATACTTTACATTGCACGGATCCCTCAACATACGATGGTTTCAACAAACAATGGTTCTTTTGGAACGGATTACCATCGTATGTTGAGGGACCATTGCAGAGTGTTTTTTCTCTTTTAAATTTCCTTTAGACATTGGAGGAATTTATTTTTGTATGTAAAGTATATGTTAGCTCAAAATTTTTAGTCTCTAAATTTGTTGCTGTTACTTTTTTTGTGACATATATTGCAACTTTGCAACTTTTTATGTGGACGATTTTCTCAAAGTGTAGGTGTGTCAAAATCAAGTGGATTTTCTGCAGTGGTCGTAAATGTATCTTGTGCGACTTCTGGTGAAAAACTCTTTATTTGTTGCAAATCTACGACAACCCAGACCCAGATTGCAAAACTGGCTGTGGAAAGCATTTGTAAAAAGTCGCAAAAAATAGGTACAAAAAAGTAACTGCAATAAATTTTGAGACAAATTTTGATAAAAAAAATAAAGTCGACATATAATAATTAAAGGGGTTATCCAGGAAAAAAACTTTTTTTTATATATATCACTGGCTCCAGAAAGTTAAACAGATTTGTAAATTACTTCTATTAAAACATCTTAATCCTTTTAGTACTTATGATCTGCTGAAGTTGAGTTGCTCTTTTCTGTCTAAGTGCTCTCTGATGACACCTGTCTCAGGAACTGTCCAGAGTAGAAGCAAATCCCCATAGCAAATCTCTTCTACTCTGTGCAGTTCCCAAGACAAGCAGAGATGTTATCAGAGAGCACTGTTGCCGGACAGAAAAGAACAACTCAACTTCAGCAGCTGATAATTATTGGAAGGATTAAGATTTTTAACAGAAGTAATTTACAAATCTGTTCAACTTTCTGGAGCCAGTTGATATAAAAAAAAAGTTTTTTCCTGGAATACCCCTTTAATTCCGACACATTTAAAGGACAACTGTAGTGGTACAGTTTTATATATGCCCGTGCCCGGGCCTCAAAAATAAACAAAATAAACTCATAAATACCTTCCTACGAGCCCCCGTTGGTCCGGCACAGGCCTCACGGTCCGGCAGTGCTGACATCATTCCACTTCCTGGGGACGGGGACGCCGCAGAGCCATCGGCGTATCACTGGCCGTAGCGATGTCCTGCCCTGGCTGGTGATAGGCTGAGCCCACTGTCATGTAAGAAGTCGGCCAGAGCTCCTTACATGACTGTCGGCTCAGCCTATCACCGGCCGGGGTGGGACATCGCTATGGCAGGTGATACGCTCTGCGGCGTCCCCATTCCCAGGAAGTGGAATGACGTCAGCACTGCTGGACCATGAGACCTGTGCCGGACCAACGGGGGCTCGTAGGAAGGTATGTATAAGTTTATTTTGTTTATTTTTGAGGCCCGGGCATGGGCATATATGAAACTGTACCACTACAGTTGTCCTTTAAAGGAGTTCTCCAACTGAAATATTTTATCCCCCAATGTGCCCGGGGTGTAAAACTATACATAATAAACTTTCAATTACCTGCCTACGATCCCCCGTTGTTCCGATATTGCCGCCCGTGCTCCGGTCCCTGTCAGCTTCCTCTTCCTGCGGGTCGGTGACTTCACTCTGCGCTCAGCCTATCAGCGGCCGCGACGGGACATTGCTGCGGCCGCTGATAGGCTGAGCGCAGAGTGAAGTCACCGACCCGCAGGAAGTTGAAGAGACCGGGATCGGAGAACGGGATGGCGATATCGGAACAACGGGGGATCGTAGGCAGGTAAGTGAAAGTTTATTATGTATAGTTTTACAGCCCGGGCACAGCGGGGGTTAAAAGTTTTAGCTTAGAGAACTCCTTTAATTAATGTCCCACACATTTAGTAACCCCTGGGTAACCATTGGTAACCAAGTGATATTTGTTCCAGTATACCAAAAACTACCACAAAAAAAAAGAACTACAAGAAAAATGCACATGGGACTGCAGTGATACACAAAATAAAACTTTTATTAATGTAGACACATGACAAAATCATACAAGTGCATAAAAAAGATGAAAACAGCTACTGAAAGAGGAGCTCATGTGGTGTTCCAGGGCAATATGACCTCATACAGATATTAAACAATGTATAACACAGATGACGGGATAAGGCTACATTATATAGGCATCATATAGTAGTTAGAAAGTGCTAAAATTGTGATGGCACTAGAATCCAAACTGTGGCTTTTACCCCTTAAGGACTCAGGGTTTTTCATTTTTTTACTTTCGTTATTTCCTCCTTACTTTTTAAAAATCATAACCCTTTCAATTTTCCACCTAAAATTCCATATTATGGCTTATTTTTTGCGTCACCAATTCTACTTTGCATTGGGGGCTTTCGTTTCTACACAGTGCATATTTCGGTAAAAATGACACCTTATCATTATTCTGTAGGTCCATACGGTTAAAATGATACCCTACTTATATAGGTTTGATTTTGTCGCACTTCTGGAAAAAATCATAACTACATGCAAGAAAATTTATACGTTTAAAAATGTAATCTTCTGACCCCTATAACTTTTTAATTTTTCCACATACAGGGCGGTATGAGGACTCATTTTTTGCGCCGTGATCTGAAGTTTTTATTAATGGTATAAAAAGTGACCAAAAATAAGCTTTTTTGGACTTTGAAATTTTTTTGCACGTACGCCATTGACCGTGCGGTTTAATTAATGATATATTTTTATAGTTCGGACATTTACGCACGCGGCGATACCACATATGTTTATTTTTTTTTATTTACACTGTTTTATTTATTTTTTTATGGGGAAAGGGGGGTGATTCAAATTTTTATTAGGGAAGGGGTTAAATGACCTTTATTAACACTTTTGTTTTACTTTTTTTTTGCAGTGTTATAGCTCCCATAGGGACCTATAACACTGCACACACTGATCTCTCATGCTGATCACTGGCGTGTATTAACACACCTGTGATCAGTGTTATCGGCGCTTGACTGCTCCTGCCTGGATCTCAGGCACGGAGCAGTCATTCGTCGATCGGACACCGAGGAGGCAGGTAAGGGCCCTCCCGGTGTCCTGTAAGCTGTTCGAGACGCCGCGATTTCACCGTGGCGGTCCCAAGCAGCTGGGATACTTTCACTTCAGATGCGGCGGTCAGCTTTGATCGCCGCGTCTGAAGGGTTAATACAGGGCATCACCGCGATCGGTGATGTCCTGTATTAGCCGCGGGTCCCGGCCGTTGATAGCCGCCGGGACCGACACCCGATATGACCCCGGGACACCGCGTGACCTCGCGGCATATCGCGGGAGCTGGCGGAGGACGTAAATATACGTCATGCGTTGTTAAGGGGTTAAGAGAACATAAAGTACATAGTGCAAACAGTAGTACATCACTAAAATTTTCAAATTTTCTCCAGATTTCATCCTGTATGATGATCCAAATAAAGTGTTATTTTTATTTGTCATATTCCTATTGGTAATACTGTATATATTTTTTTTATCTATAATGCTAAGGAACGTTTTTGTAGATGTGGATTAAAGTAAAATTGACTGAATTTGAAATGACTCATTTGGTATACGTATGCCTGGTTACTGACCTAATACATCAAACATTTATATTCCTTTGCCAGTTTTCCAAAGAATATGGTCCTGTGTACAGTATCTACCTGGGATTTACTCCAGCTGTAGTTGTCCGAGGTCTTAAAGACCTTAAAGAAGTTCTTGTGACTAAGGGTGTTGAATTTGCAGACAGGCCTGAGCACAGGATTTCCCAAGTCATCTCTCGTTCTAAAGGTAAATGTGGACTGGTCCTACCTTAAGTGGTATATCTGGAAAGTTTAGACTGGCCCGGAATGGTGATAATGGTTAAAGTGGTACTCTAGTGGAATTTTTTTTTTTTTTTTTTTTATCAACTGGTGCCAGAAAGTTGAACAGATTTGTAAATTACTTCTATTTGAAAATCTTAATAATTCCAGTACTTATCAGCTGCTCTATGCTCCACAAGAAGTTATTTTCTTTTTGAATTTAATTTCTGTCTGACCACAGTGCTCTCTGCTGACACCTCTGTCCATGTCAGGAAATGTCCAGAGTAGGAGCAAATACCCATAGCAAACCTCTCCTGCTCTTGACAGTTCCTAAAATGGACAGAGGTGTCAGCAGAGAGTACTGTGGTCAGACAGAAAGGAAACTTCCTGTGGAGCATACAGCAGCTTATAAATACTGCAAGGATTAAGATTTTTAAAAAGAAGTAATTTACAAATCTGTTTAACTTTCTGGCACAAGTTAATAAAAAAAAAATGTTTTCCAATGGAGTAACCCTTTAAAAGGGTATTCCCTCTCATGAATTGATGGCATATCTATGATATGCTAGAACTTCATGATTGGTGGGGAAAGAAGGAGGAAGAAGGCACAAAACTGATTTAGCACTGTGGCCCCTACAGTCTCTCCCTGCACAGCGATGTAGTTGCTGCAGTTCCTTTTGTAGGCAGGTGCACTGTGGGAAAAATCATCAATAAAGAGACCGGGGGCCCTAATGGCATTTACAGCTCATATGTCATAACTTCACGAGAAGGAAATGCTCCTTTTGGATAGGGTCACACATAAAGTATCCGCTGCGTATTTTACGCTGTGGATCTGCCGGTGACCCTACCCATAGTGTGCCTCCAGCTGTTTTCTATACTACTACTGATTGTTTCAGAAACATGTAGAAAATCCTGCTGACTGATAGTTTGGGCATGTTTATCATCTGTTTACCTCTATTACTATTACTATTTGTGTTTCTTTAAAGCTTAGTGTAGACAGTTTCTGCATTTTGTCTGCACTTTTTTTGTGATATAAATTTACAAAAATATAATATTAAACCAATGAATTTAATTCACACAACTATCTTTATGTGATCTTTATGTGATCCATAATTTTTTGTGTTTGTAGTATAAAAATATGTTTTTTTTGCTAAACGTAATACAGTGGTCCTTCAAGTTACAATATTCATTGGTTACAGTATGACCATTGTATGTTGAAACCATTGTATGTTGAGACCAGAACTCTATGTAAACCTGGTAATTGGTTCTGAAGCCACCAAAATGTAATCCGAAAATATGAAAAAGTGAGGATTAAAGAAAAATAAGTAGATAACTAATATAGATAAAAGTCCTTACATATAAAAGTAAGAAAGATCTGCTGGGAGCTGTAATCACTGTCTATGTAGCGGACAGGAGCTTCTTCAGGGTCCTGTACAGAACACACAATGTCCTAAAAAAGTCAAATGGAGCCGCCCTTATCTGGTGTCCAAAGGAGCAGCTAACTGTGGCACAGGTAAAGAGTACAGAACATGTAGTACCACTCTGTACTATAGGGAGGCGCTACCAGACAGGAATTCAGTGCATACACTTCAGTAATACAGGGGTTTTACCAGTGAATGCCCATTCTGATTGGTCAGTTCTTCCAACCATTTACATGTTTTGCAGATCTGGACTGTCTGTAGCATTGTATGTTGAGTCTGGTTTCAAGTTACAATAGTCCAGAAAAGACCATTGTATGTTGAAACTATTGTATGTTGAAGCCATTGTAAGTTGAGGGATCACTGTACATTTTATAACAAAGTCCTGAGATAAGGCTGTCAGCACCACTCCACTCCCTCTTGTATTACTCAGGCTCAGGATTTTAACCCTGCAGGTCTGTGCGCTCTGTAGATCCTTTGGTGCCTGTGTCTGAAGTGCAGTATGCGCATATAAATACTTAGAAGTAAACAGATGACACGGCACCCGAACCTCTACTTCAAACTTGCTGCTTTATTGCCTGGCAAGGCGTACAATGAGAATGCACTACACCAACAATGCAGTTGTTTCACGCCACAAGGACGCTATATCAAGGAATGCTGGAAAGGGGAGGGTGTTCCAACCACTTAACCCTTAGTGCATGCTTCAGACTTACTATCTTACATAAACAAAAGTAATACACATAACTAATTGCAAGGGAGAAATCGCACATTCACAATAATTAAAGAGACACAGACAATAAGAACATGCATCATTGCAAATATGAAGATAAATCATTCCTATCATTTAATCTTGGTATACCAGTAGCTCCCGTCTGGAGAATCCATCTGGCTATCAAGGTTGCTGTCTGTATTATGGATCCGCTGTAAACCCCAAAAACGCACTCCAGTTACTTCCTCTCCATGATGTTCATTCATATGTAAAATAAATTGAGGGGATCCCTTTCCAGTACGTAATGAGTAGAAGTGTTCTCTTATCCTATTGAAAAGTGGGCAATGGTTTTGCCAATGTAGAATTTCTTACAGGGACAAATTAATGCGTAAACTATGAAATCTGATCTGCACGTAATAAAATCAGTGACCATGTGTGTGATCGGACCAAATTTTATAGTTAAGTCACGTTGCAGCCAGTTCACATTGGACGTGGATAAACAGCTTTTCACTACTTCATCCAGCAGGTTTCGTGTTCTCAAAACAAGACCAGCGGGCGTTGTTTTGTGAGGTCAATTAGATCCCCATCAGCCTGTAAAAGATGCCAGTTTTTGTTTATGGCCTGTTTCACTAACTCTGCTGCTGGGCTAAATTCAAAGGAAAAAAATTGTTCGTTTCAGATTCTCTTTCCTTTTTGATCTGCTACTGGAAAAAATTAAATCCCTGCGTTCCTGTTTCCTGGCCCCATCAAATGCCTGTTGTATGGACATCTCAGGGTATCCACGAGCTCTTATCCATTGGGGCGCAAGATTGCTTTAAAAAAAGGCATTATCTGAATTGTTTCTCCTTAAGGAATTGTCCGTAGGGGAGGGCTCTGGTCACATGTGGAGGGTGATAACTAGTATATTTCAGCAATGCATTAGTGGCTGTTGGTTTTTCATACCCTTTCACATTAATATCTCCATTTTCTAGGATCAGCTCGATATCCAAAAACTGGACCCTATCCCCTCCAAAATTGACTGTGAACTGCATATTAATTTTGTTCTTATTAATGTAAAGTCAAAGTCAGAGAATTGATTTTTAGTGCCTGTCCAAACTATCAGGACGTCATCTATGAACCTGGTCCAGTGCCTGATATATTTGTCGAATTGGTTACCAGGTCCATAGATGACATGCTCCTCTCACATTGCCAAGAAGATGATAGAAAGGGTTGGTGCCATGGACGTGCCCTTGGCCTTGCCTGTCCGTTGAGCATACCATTGGTCCCCAAAGCAAAAGGCATTGTGGTCCAATAAGAATTTCACAACTTCGCAAATAAAACATCACCCATCTTTACCTATCCAGCTAGGACAGCATCCCCATGGCGTATGCGAGTGTAAAGCCCCACAACATCAATTGTGGCTACGCTACACTCCCCCTGCCAGTCTATGCTATACACACTCTTCAGTAAGGCTTTAGTGTCTGCTAAATTGGACGGGACAGAGTTCAACAAGGGTCTCAGGAACTGGGACAGAGGTTCAGTGACTGACCCGCAGCCAGACACAATGGGTCTGCCTGGCGGGTCCCTGAAACCCTTGTGGATTTTAGGGAGATTATACCAGTTTGGCTTTGCTTGTCGCTTGGGGAACAATTTTTCTGCTAAATGATCAGAAATGACACCATATTCTACCCCCTTCCGCAATAATGTTTGCAGACGGCTCTGATACAGTGCTGTAGGGTCCTTGTTTAGTTTTTCGTATGTCAATGAATCGGATAGTTGGCGCATAGCTTCCCGAATAAATGATGACCTGTCCATCACCACTATATTCCCCCCTTTGTCAGCGAGCTTCACAGTTATTTGATTATTATTTTTTAACTACTTCAATGCAGATTTCTCCTCAGTGGATAAATTATCACTAACTGTAGGATAAATGAGGCTCTTGACATATTTAATTACACTGTTATAGAAGTGGTCCAAACTGGAGCCCGGTGACAAAGGGGGAAAATAGCTGGACTTCACACCTCCCATGAACTTAGATGTCCCCTCCTCCTCCTGATGGGGATCTAATTGACCTCACAAAACAACTACCGCTGGTCTCACCTTAGGGATGAAGTAGTGAAAAGCTGCTTATCCACGCCCCATGTGAACTGGCTGCAACGTGACTTGCCAAAAGGCAACTAACGTTGCCAACACTGCTCATGTTGAACACATCTAGACACATCTCGATATATAAAATTAGGTCCGATCACACACATGGTCAGTGATTTTATTACGTGCAGATCAGATTTCATAGTTTACGCATTAATTTGTCCCTGTAAGAAATACTACATTTGCAAAACCATTGCCCACTTTTCAATAGGATAAGAGAACACTTCTACTCATTACGTACTGGAAAGGGATCCCCTCAACTTATTTTACATATGAATGAACACCATGGAGGGGAAGTAACTGGAGAGCATTTTTTGGGTTTACAGCGGATCCATAACACAGACAGCAACCTTGATAGACATACAAGATTGCTGCAAGCAAAAGCCAGATGGATTCTCCAGATGGGAGCTACTGGTATACTACGATTAAATGATAGGAATGATTTATCTTCATTTTTGTAATCATGCATGTTCTTATTGTCTGTGTCTCTTTAAAGGGGTTCCCCGGTGCTTAAACATCTTATCCCCTATCCAAAGGATAGGGGATAAGATGCCTGATCGCAGGAGTCCCGCAGCATGCGGCACCCCGTTTGTAATCAGTGCCCGGAGCGTGTTCTCTCCAGGACTGATTACCGGCGACGGCAGGGCCGGCGGCGTGTGACGTCACGCCTCCGCCCCCGTGTGTCATCACGCTCCGCCCCTCAATGCAAGCCACCGGGAGGGGGCGTGATAGCTATCACACCCCCTCCAGTAGGTTTGCATTGAGAGGCGGAGCGTGACGTCACGCGGGGGCGTGACGTCACGCGCCGCCCGCCCTGCGGTCGACCATAATCAGACCCGGAGCGAACACGCTCCGGGCACTGATTACAAACAGGGTGCCGCGTGCATGATCCCAGGGGTCCCCAGCTGCGGGAATCCCGCGATTAGGCATCTGATCCCCTATCCTTTGGATAGGGGATAAGATGTTTAAGCACAGGAGTACCCATTTAATTATTGTGAATGTGCGATTTCTCCCTTACAATTACTTATGTGTATTACTTTTGTTTATGTGAGAAACAATATAAGAATTTATAAAAAAAAAAAACAGCAGCGCTCATCCAGATTTATACAGTTAAAACCGATCAAAGTCAAAGGTTGACTTACCTGGTGCGATGGAGGGTCACCATATATTATAGGCGGCTCTCCACAACACCGTCAGCCAGGTAAGCGTATCATAAGTTACTCTTTTCTCTTCTTAAATAAGATCCCCAAACTTTGAGGAGGGCGCAGCTCCAATATCCCCGAATAGCATATAGCACCCGGGCTCAGTACATGTGAAGAGAAAAAAAAAAAACTGTGCTGACGCTCAAGAGATATCACTTAGTTAGGTACAATAGGAGGACTCAGGATGTATACTTGATATTACTCACTCCTCATGGGGGGAACAAAAACCTTAATACTTGGTACCCCCCTCCACGTCCACTTTTGTTTATGTAAGATTGTAAGTCCGAAGCGTACACTAAGGGTTAAGTGATTGGCACACCCTCCCCTTCCCAGCATACCTTGATAAAGCGTCCTTGTGGCGTGAAACAACTGCATTGTTGGTGTAGTGCATCCTCATTGTACGCCTTGCCAGAGGCAATAAAGCAGCAAGTTTGAAGTATAGGTTCGGGTGCCGTGTCATCTGTTTTCTTCTAAGTATTAATACATTTTATCCCTTTATCCAGGGCTGGTTGTGGCCCCCTATGGACGAGGATGGAAGGAGCACAGACGCTTTACTCTGTCTACATTACGGAACTTTGGCCTAGGTAAAAAGTCTATGGAGGAGAGAATTTGTGAGGAGAGCGTATACCTCATTGAGGAATTAAAGAAAAATAAAGGTAAGCCTGATCTACCATGTATGTCTAATAGAAAGCATTTTTGATCAACCAGTTTCGCTGATTTAATACAGAAACATTTAAATCAAGGTGTGCATCAAGGCTATATGTGTAAAATGAGACACAACTAATAAATAAAGAATATTGTGACCTTTACTCTCAGCTATCCTTAGTAATTGAGGATATGCAGGGAATGTTTAGAACTTACCTAATAGGAGAATATAGAGTAGATGGTGAACAATCCTTCTGGAACATAAAGATAATGGATAAAAATCATCGCCGTTTTACCTTCAGTATTTGCAGAGGGTACACAGCAGTAAACAGTCCTTAACACCTCCCAGGTTACTGCTACGAGGGTTACTAGAGAGGAGCTGCCGTTTCTATGTATCAGTTACTAAATAACCCTGATTTAGGAATTGATTTTCTTAGTTAGCAGTGCTGGACTCAGCGGTCTGGTCTTTCCCTGGATTCTTATTAGTTCCTAAAGTGATAGCCTAGCTTGTTCCTTGACTCTGTCAGGATGACTAAGACTTGTGGGACTTCTGTAGCCCCACTCCAATATTGTACTCACTGAAGCAGGGTCTTCTCAGGCGTGTAGCTTAGAAAACTTTTAAATACTTTAGCACAGGATCCCACACTAACACTGGTCCTGCTGAGATGAGTTCTTGCTGGTCAATCCAAGTGGTGATCCCCTGACATCCAATCAGTCTGCTTAACCAGATCTGGACCTAGAGGCAAGCAATGTCTGGCTTTCCTTGTGGGCAATTAGTCTCCTAAATGTTCCCTTGACTTTATAGTGCAATTATCAATAACCCGTTGGGGAGAGACCCCTAGGGGAAAAAGCCCTATTGCTAGGGACTCAATAAAATATAACTTTTATTGTTATGCATTAAAACCTTTATAATAGAACACATGTGGAAAGTTAAAACTATCAGTAATCTCTCTAATACAGTGACCCCCCGACCTACGATGGCCCCGACATATGATCAAATCAACATACGATGGCCTCTCAGAGGCCATCGCATGTCGATGTCAGCATCGACATACGATGCTTTTCTATGTCGGGGCCATCGCATTAAGTGCTATCCGGCAGCGCAAAATGCTTAAGCTGCTGCCGGATAGCAGCTTAATGTTCCCCGTGTGGTGCGGTAAGTATTACTTACCCCTCCACGATGCTCCGGGGGCCCTCTGGGTCAAGCGCTGATCTTACGGTGTCTTCTCGGCCCTCTCCAATACTCTGCTGCGCACGGCATCCAATAGGAATGGCGTACGCAGCGGCGTAATGACGTCGCTACGCAGGCCCAGTAAGGCCTTGCGGAAGACAGTGGAGGACCGGAGAAGACCAGGAGAGGACCAGAGAAGACAGCAGAGGACCGTAGAAGACCAGGAGAGCCCAGCGGAGGCCCGGGGTCACCATCGCGAGCGGCGGGGACACCATCGCGAGCGGCGGAGACAGGTGAGTACAGCTTCCTATACTTTACATTGCACAAATCCCTCAACATACGATGGATTCGACAAATGATGGCTCTTTTGGAACCAATTACCATCGTATGTTGAGGGACCACTGTATTAATGACTCTTATTGCTCACAAACCCTTGACAAAGCAAGCGCTCTGTTGAAACGTCGGGGAGGCTGGTGATCGTTTTTAGACAGTGATCTCTCTATGCTTTAACTGTATACAGTGCCTTGCAAAAGTATTCACTCCCTTTACTTTTTTCGTATTTTGGTGCCTCACAACCTGGAATTAATATGGATTGTTTGACGATTTTGATCATTTCATTTACAGAACATTTACAGAACATACCCACAACTTTAAAGATTTTTTATTTATTTATTTATTGTGAAGCAAACAACTAATAGGACAGAATAACAGAAAAAGTCAATGTGCATAACTATTCACCCCCCTAAAGTCAATACTTTGTAGAGTAACCTTTTGCGGCAATCACAGCTCCAAGTCGCTTTGGATAAGTCTCTATGAGCTTACCACATCTTTCCACTGGGATTTTTGCCCATTCCTCCTAGCAAAACTGCTCCAGCTCCTTCAAGTTGGATGGTTTGCGCTTGTGAACAGCAATCTTTAAGTCTGACCAAAGATTTTCCACTGGATTGAGATCTGGGCTTTGACTAGGCCATTCCAACACATTTACATGTTTCCCCTTATACCACTCAAGTGTTGCTTTAGCAGTGTGTTTGGGGTCAATGTCCTGCTGGAAGGTGACCCTCCATCCTAGCCTCAAATCATGCACAGATTGGTATAGGTTTTGCTCAAGAATATCCCTGTATTTAGCACCATCCATCTTTCCCTCAACTCTGACCAGTTTCCCAGTCCCGGCTGCTGGATGATATTCTTTGGGTGATGTGATGTGTTGGGTTTGCGTCAGACATAGCGTTTTCTTTAGTCTCATCAGACCAGAGCACCTTCACACCTTCATGCATTTTGGGAGTTTCCCACATGCCTTTTCGCAAACTCACAACGTGCCTTTTTGTTTTTAGCTGAAAGTAATGGCTTTCTTCTGGCCATAAAGCCCAACTCTATTGAGCGTACGACTTATTAGCCATCCTATGTACAGATACTCCAGTCTCTGCTGTTGAACTCTGTAGCTCCTCCAGGGTTACCTTAGCTCTTTGTGCTGCCTCTCTGATAAATGCCCTACTTGCTCGGTCCATGGATTTTTGTGGGTGGCCGTCTCTTGGCAGGTTTGCTGTTGTGCCATGTTCTTTCCATTTGGTTATTATAGATTTAATGGTGCTCCTTGGGATCATCAAAGACTTGGATATATTTTTGTTATAACCTAACCCTGACTTGTACTTCTCAACAACATTGTCCCTTACTTTTTTGGAGAGTTCCTTGGTCTTCATGGCAGTGTTTGGTTACTGATGCCTCTTGCTTAGGTGTTGCAGGCTCTGGGGCCTTTCGAAAAAGGTGTGTATATGTAATGACAGATCATGTGACACTTAGATTGCACACCGGTGGACATCATTTCACTTATTATGTGACTTCTGAAGGTAATTGGTTGCACCAGAGCTTTTTATAGGCTTCCTAACAAAGGGGGTGAATACATATCCACATGCCAATTTTCTGTTTTCTATTTCTAAACAATAGTTGTATTTATATAGTTTTCTCATTTCACTTCACCAACTTTGACTATTGTGTTCTGATCCATCATATAAAAATAAAAGAAGTCAAGGGGGTGAATACTTTTGCAAGGCATATATCTATATCTATCTATCTATCTATCTATCTATATCTATATCTATCTATATCTATATCTATATCTATATATATATATATATATATATATATATATATATATATACACATACACAAAATATACATATAGGAGGAAGCTAGAGGACACCGTGCTAAGACAGAGGATGGTGTAAGAGACCTCCACTCAGGTGACAAGTGTAACTACCGTACCAACTATTTTGATATCCATAAGAGCTGGAAATAACAGCCACTTTGAAGTCATTAATATTAGAGAGATCACTGATAGTTTTAACTTTCCACGTGTGTTCTATTAAAGGTTTTAATGCATAACAATAAAAGTTATATTTTAGTGAATCTCTAGAAAGTGTTATTGATAATTGGATTATTACTCTGGGACTCATATGGGATGAGTTGTCACATGATTGACTTTATAGTGGACAACCTGTTATCGTAGAAGAGGCTAAGTTACAGTCAGCATGGTTTCTCTCTTAACACCAACCTCAGGAACCTGACTCACATGTACTGACATATTTTTGGGCTCTTAAAGGGGAATTAACTCTTTTGTGTAACCTCTGCAGCACACGTGTTACCTTGAAGCGTCAGCTTAACTGGGAAATAAATATACAAAATTGGAAATGCAATACTAGGTTCTATACTGATGTTTATAATTGCTGAAATACATAAAGTCCACTGGCAACCAAAGTAATCACTTTAAAACGAATATACCTTTAAATATGCCGACATACAACATATAAGTAGTGACCAACACCATGGCGAATCCGTCCTTGCCCTCCCTCACCAGAGAAAAGTAGGAAAATAAACCTGATCAACCAGTCCAGACAAGGACTATATTCAGCTATCCAGAAACACCGATAACATACACAAGTAGTAACAGTCTGGTGGACCAACAAAACCAATAAATATGTCCTTAGACAAAAAAAAAATGGGCAAGATTGTATTTAATATAGTGTATGCCGAAAGACATAGAGAAAATGAAATGCTTATACTATAATGAGGTCCCCTATATGCCATGGTCACAGGGTGGCGGCTGGGTGCAGGTTGGGGGGAATCCCTGGCGGGATGTGGTCACAAATCCAACTTGCTGTATCAGCCCTTCACGGGGGTGTAGAAAGTATTTCTCGCAGACAATATACTGTGAAAACTTTATATTTACCAAAGTATAGATTATACAATATCAATTATACAGATAGCTGGGTGCTCAGGACAACGCGTTTAGAGAGGGGATTCCTCTCTTCATCAGGTCCGCTATCTTATTGTGAAGTGAAAGTATTTATACAGTGGAGGGGACTTCGATCTTTTCAAATTTTGGCGGGTTTGCGAGGTCACTGGGGGCTGGTCCATGACGTGACCTCTAGAAGGGGTTACTGTATTTTCACTAGGTTGTACCTAGAACATTACCAAATTTTGCCCATAGGAATTAATGGGCCATTGTGGTCTATGGCTAAGTTCGTTGAACATCACTGTAAGGCCCCTTTCACACTATAAAATTTAATCCGTAATGAACGTCCATCATAAAAATCTTGAAAATTGGCCGTTAAACAGCCTTTAGAAAATCCTAATAGTGCACGCACTATTTCTTTCGTTCATTCGCCCGTCACAAAATAACGACCGTTATTAATAACGGGCAATAACGGGTTAAAACGGCTATTAGAAAAATCTCATAGACTATAATGGGATTTTTTAACGGCCATTTAACGGACGATTTCCAGTGTTTTTATAACGGGCGTTTATAACGGAGGTACTTTTATAGTGTGAAAGCAGCCCAAGTTAAGCAACTCAGTGCTTGGCCGGGCTGTGGATGGATGATGGGTGGTGTAAAGTATTTTAAATAATCTCAGGTATAACTTTAACAGCTAAGGTCAATAGGTTAAAGGAGTACTCTGGGGCAGAGTATTCCTACTCCGTCCTGCCCGGGCTGCAAAAAATGAAAATAAACCATCTCTCATCTTCCTGGGTTCCCGCGGAGCACCACTACAGCTGATCGGTCCTCCGGTCCATCTTCTTCATACTTCCGTGTGTAACGAAGCGTCACATGGCGCTCAGCCTATCGCCGGCCACCGCAATGTTCAGCCTTGGCCCATAATAGGCTGAGTGCCATGTGACGCTTCGTTCACACGGAAGTATGAAGAAGATGGACCGGAGGACCGATCAGCTGTAGTGGCGCTCCGCGGGAATCCAGGAAGGTGAGAGATGGTTTATTTTCATTTTTTTTGCAGCCCGGGCAGGACGGAGCAGGAATACTCTGCCCCAGAGTACTCCTTTAAGTAGATAATGGCAATGGGAAGTTATTAATGTGGTTTGTGGTTAAACTAATTAAGTTTGTGGTCACATTAGAATGAGAGTTGAGCGAACGTACAGTAAATTGGCTCGTAGCGAACCTCGCAGCTCGGCTGTTGATTACTTTAGTCTGCATAAATTAGTTCAGCTTTCCAAGGGCTCCAGTTGCCTGGAAAAGTTGGATTCCTAGGAGACCTAAGACTGTCATCCAAGACTTTTCGAGGCAACCAGAACCCTTGGAAAGCTGAACTAACTTATGCAGACTAAAGTAATCAAGGGCCGAGCCACAAGGTTCCCTACGAGACAATTTACTGTAAGTTTGCTCAACTCTTATTAGAAAGTTTGTTGTTTTATTAGAACATTCGCTTAATTATGATTGACAGTGAAGAGGAAAAGTTATAAAGCTTGTAATGGCTAGAACCAGCCAGTAGATGTCAGTATTGTAATAACTCTGGTTTCTGTGTAGATAGTGAGCTGGAAAAAAGTGTGTGGTTGGTTGGAGTGGATAATGATTTTTATGGCTGATTACTGTGAAACATTTATCCTTTTTGGTGATGGTGGTGGGGGTGGGAAAAGGGGCCAAGTTATTTTGGAAGGATTGAGGGGGGGGGGATGCAGAGCTAGGAGTGAATGGTATCAGTTGGGGACGTTACATTATGAGTTCAGTTGCATCGTTAAAGGGGTACTCCAGTGGAAAACCTATTTTCTTTAAATCAACTGGTGCCAGAAAGTTAAACAGATTTCTAAATCACTTCTATTAAAAAATCTTAATTCTTCCAGTACTTTTTAGGAGGTATATACTAAAGAGAAATCCAAAAGAGAAATGCATTCCTCTGATGTCATGACCACAGTGCTCTCTGCTGACCTCTGCTGTCCAGAGTAGGAAAACATCCCCATAGCAAACATATGCTGCTCTGGACAGTTCCTAAAATGGACAGCAGAGGTCAGCAGAGAGCACTGTGGTCATGACATCAGAGGAAATGCATTTCTCTTTTGGATTTCTCTTTAGTATACAGCCCCTAAAAAGTACTGGAAGGATTAAGATTTTTTTAATAGAAGTGATTTACAAATCTGTTTAACTTTCTGGCACCAGTTGATTTAAAAAAGAGAAGTTTTCCATGGGAGTACCCCTTTAAGACCTTGGGATTGGAGCGTCCCCAGGCGATAGATCCAGTACATCTCCCGTTTTTTCAGAGCTGTATACTCTATCTATCGTTTCTGTGTGCTGAGATGTGGTCTATGGGGCATATGGTGATGGGATTGATCATATCAGGATGTTTTTCATGGAATTGCTTTGATAGGCTGTGAAGGGGGAATTTGCGTTTGATGTTGTTCCTGTGTTGGTTGAGTCGGAGGTGTAGTTCTTGGGTGGTTCTTCCCACGTATTGTAGGTTGCAGATGCAGGTGATTAAGTAAATGACGAAGTTGGATTTGCAGTTTAGGGAAAATTTTATGTTGAAGATTTCCTTGGTTGCTTTGTTGGAGAAGGTTTTTGGGTTGTGGTTTATGGTGGTGCAGCATAGGCATCTTTTTGTTCCACATCTGAATGCTCCTTTTCTTTTTGTTTGAGGTTGTATTCTGGTTTGTATGGCATCTTAGCTTGCTTGGAGCTAGTATGTTTTTTAATGTGGGTGTTCGTCTGTAAGTGATGCCTGCTTTTTTTGGGGAGGGCTTGTTTTAGTATTGGGTCGGATTGGGGTATGTGTCAGTGTTTTTGGAGGACAGATCAGATTGAATTGTGAGAGGAATTGTAGGTAGTGATGAAATTAAGTTTGATTGTTTTTTTGGTGTCAGGGTTTTCAGAATTTTCTTTTTTATTTTGGGGATTTAAAAAGGGAATCCCCTCTCGAAACACGTTGTCCTGAGTACTCAGCTATCTGTGTAACTGATATTGTATATTGTACAATCTATACTTTGGTGAATTAAACGTTTTCACAGTATGCTGTCTGCGGGAACTACTTTCTACACCCTGGTGAAGGGCTGATACCGCAAGTCGGATTTGGGACCACCCCCTGCCAGGGATTCCCGCAACCTGCACCCAGCTGCTTTCCTGACTGCTGCCAGCGGTGCCGACGATCGGCGGCTCCCGGACCGTGCCGCAACCTACACAAAGCGACTCCCAGTGTTGTGCCTGCCAATAGCAAAACTGGTTAAGGTGAGCGTTTTTTTTTTTTTTTTTTGTGTTATTCCTTCACATGCATCTACTTTAAAAAAGTTAAACTGTACTATCTGAGTGCCGTCTCTGTCTCACTTTTCTTTACACCCCCTGTTCCAGGGTCACTGGGTAGGGATAGGGGTGGGGAAAAGGAGAAGAGCCAAAGGGGACCTTGATGTCCCTGCACTATACTAACGCTATAGCCTATATCTAGGTTGAATTATCATCCTAAAATTTAAGTGGGAGAACTTGCACAATTGGTGGCTGACTAAATACTTTTTTGCCCCACTGTATATATTTTGGCATACACTATATTGAAGGTAATGCTGCCCATTTTTTAGTCTAAGGACATATTTGTTGGTTTTGCTGGTCTATCAGACTGTTACCACTTGTGTTTGTTATTGTTTTTTGTGGATAGCTAACAGAAAAAGTATTGTCCTGGGTCTGTCATCCTAGTTTCATAATTGTAAGCGCTGCGGAATCTGTAGGCGCTATATAAATAAAATGATTATTATTATTATTTCCTATAGGGATAAAGATGGCATGGCCAGTGTTGTTGGTCACTACTTACAGTATATGTGGTTTGTTGGTATATTTAAAGATATATTGGTTTTAAGGTATATTTGAGTCAGGGAATATTTTTTCCTCTGTTATGAAGCAATTGGCATCTGCCTCATAGGGTTTTTTCCCCCAAACTTGATGGACACTGGTCTTTTTTTAACCTTATGAACTATGTAACTATATGTAAATATGTAACTTTGTAATAAATAGAGGTTACATTTTAGTCTGCAAGCTGTGAGTACTCTGTACTGTTGTTTTTCAGACTCTCTCTATGATCCACATTATGTACTTGAAAATGCTGTATCCAACATAATTTGTTCCATTGTGTTTGGGAGACGCTATGATTATGATGACTCAACATTTCGAGATATTCTTACTCTTGTGCGTGAAAACATGAAGATGGCAACACAGTTCTGGGCGCAGGTATGAAAATGTCACAACTCACACATTAGTAAAAAAATATACATATTCTCAAAATGGTTAATATGAGGGCATCAAATCATGCATTATGGAAGGAAACAAAAAAGTAGCATTGTTGGCTACCTGTAGGCTTGGGCAAGCCCATAATGTTACCCTGAATTAATTATCAAATCTTAATTTCTTGTTTTAGCTCTACAATGCATTTGGATTTGTCAGGTATCTTCCCTTACCACATCAGAAGATGTTCAGAAATGTAAAAACTGTCTTTGGGTTTCTTGAGAAGGTTCTGGAGGAGCACAAGAGAACCAGAGTACCTGAGCAACCAAGAGACTACATAGACTGCTATTTAGATGAAATGGGCAAGGTAAATCCATATATATATATATATATATATATATATATATATATATATATATATATATATCTGTATATTCCAGCATAACTTCCAAACGGCTTGAGATATTTCAATTAAACTTGGTATGCATCTCAAATACAAATACAGTAGAGTTTAGGGATGTTCAAATACTGAGTAGAACAGTAGAGTCAGGACAGTTAAATAATACTTTGGACAGGAGATATACCAGGAGTCCCATGCAAGTCTAGGGGACTTTCTTTCGGGCTGCAGAGATTGTCCAGGGGTTTTAAACATCCTGCCACCAGACGAACATGATGGTAAAGTATGATTTAACTGTTCCGCAGGCAGATGCAAGAGAGTAGTTAGTGCAAAAAAAGGGAAAGGAGACAAAGCATGCAGTGAGAGAAGATTTATTGCAGGCTGAAAAAAAAGTTAGGAAAAGAAGACATCAGTGAGGGAGCAATGGGAGGGCATGGCAGCGCTTCTGCAGTGAGAAGTGTAGGAAGGATGAGCAGTCTATCACTGCTGGGGCTTCAAGTGATTGGGAACCACAATCCCAGCTTTCCCAGTCTTTAAAAGAGCATTGCTTTTCCTCTCCCACAAAGTTTATGTAGGAAGATCAGGCAATGCTGGGCACTCAGCTTGTATGTGAGATATGGTAAAATCAGTATTGTATCAGGTAATGTAGTCAGGTTATGTATCTATATTTCAACAGAGAATTATAATATCATCCTACAATTTGTGTTGTACTTAGGAGCATGAAGATGACAACAGGTCAACCTTTGACAATGAAAATCTGTTTACATGTGTGGCAGATCTTTTTGTGGCAGGCACAGAGACCACATCTGCAAGTCTGGACTGGTGTCTTCTTTATATGATGCTGTATCCAGATATTCAAGGTAAAAGTCAGAAATAATATTTTTTTAAGAATCTGTTGATGTGTTCTATATTTTTCTGTATCATCCTTGATTTTCCTAATTTTATGCTAGAAAAGTGTAGAGAAGAAATAGACAAGATTCGAGGAACAAGAGACCATCTTGACTACGAGGACAGAGTGCATATGCCATACACACAGGCTGTTTTACAAGAAGTCCAACGATTTGCCTCAGTAGTAGCACTGGGAGTTGCTCATTCACCTATAAAAGATGTACAATTAAAAGGCTACACTATTCCAAAAGTGAGTAAAATATATATTTTTAAAGCATAAATTACATAGGTGATGTATCCAGACATAGTATTGGGATTTCAGAATGGTATGTATTCTCTTGCTGTTGTCGTATTAAATGTTTTAAATGAAAACAAACAAAAATCTACAGGAGTAGAAACAATATGGGAGAGCAGCAAGAAGTTTAAAATACAAGTAAATAACCACTCAAATAGCAGCCTGGTAAAGCAGGTCACAATCCTTGTTAACATCACAAGAGTCTAGAGTATATAAAAAGAAAGAAAGGTTAACTTAAATGAGAGTAATAATCAGTGCTTCTCGCTAGGTAGGGAGGAGATCTTAGGGGAGGAACAAAGAATAAAGGGAAGAACATTTCTAACCTAAAGGAGCCAGAGCAAGGAAAGAAAGAAAACCAAGTAAGTCATGCACCATCAGCGGGAAGAAAAGACACCACAGTATCAAGTACTATGTGTAACAACCTGGGGTGGAGAAGAGTGGTGGGTGGAGAAGAGTGGTAGGACCGAGAGAACATAAGTACTCTGGTGAGTCAAGGAAATCCAGCCACGGCTACCAGACGGCCAAGTAACATTGCAAATAACCATATGTATCAGCCAACAATTCTTCCATCTGCTTCAAACAAAGAATTTTATCATGCCAGTCTGATAAATAGGGTGGCTCGGCTGCTTTCTATCGCCTCGGCACAATAGTTTTTGCCACCATTAACAGAAAGTTGGCCAGCGTCCTTCTTGAAGATCTACGGCTAACAGTGAGCATAGAACATAAAAGGGCAGAGAGGTCATTAAGATTCTCGACTGATGAGATAAAACATATAAGAGAAATAACTTCAATCCAAAATCCCTGTCGAGAAGTACAGGGCCACCGTATGTGAGACATTGTGCATTCAAAGCACTCCAACAGAGATCAAAGAAGGTAGGAAAAATCCTGTGCGGTATCACAGGAACCCTATAAACAATAAGCAATAGTTTAAAGTGTGTCTTATGAGTTTTACAGGAGATTGTAAGCCAAAAAGGACCATGCCGCAGTATAAGGCGGCAAGATTTCCGAACATCGTAGATCAGGGATACTGATACTAATCTACTGAGGAAGTTCACAGCCAATAGGAGTATAACGCATGTGAGATGCAGGGTAGTGGACACAGTGGGTATGGAAGCTCTGGAGTTGCATGTATTCCAAATATGTGGATAGAGTAGGAAGTTGTGTCGGTATAAGTAAAGAGCCATCAAGAAAATTTGAAATAGAGAGAAGGGGAATACCAGACAGAGCCAAAAAAAAAAAAAGAGATGGAGGTCAGGAGGAAAAAGAGGATTCCATAAATTTGATCTGTGTGGCATAAGTGGAGATAACCACCACCGCCAGCTCATGCGTAACAAAAAACATACACTCCCAGTTCACTCTCTGCGGCAGAAATTTTTTGGGTATTCCAATGTTTCTAGAACCTGGAATGGAATAAATCCAGAGTGTATGTCAGTGCAGAGGCCAGATAATAAAACAGACAATCTGGGAGCACTGGATCACTACCCAAGTTGGCTTATGAGCCCACACAAAGGTGCAAAAAAGTTTTTCCAGGCAGTTTTTAGGCAGAAAAATAGGAGCCTTTTGAAATAAATGAAGGAGTCGGGGAAGAGCATTCATCTTTAAGATGTTAATCCGGCCAACCAGGAAAAGTCCTTATTGTTCTATGTGGACAAATTCAGTTTTAACACCAGTAAATGGAAGAAAAGAAGAGGGAATTAATCACATAACTATGAAAAAGGTAATACAGACCCCTAAATATTTCATAGAGTGCTATTAGGATGTGAACACCGGAGCAACCGCTGACAGCAACCTCTGATATTCAACACTTCACTTTTTAACATATTGATTTTATGATTATTAAACTAAAAATAAACATCAAGGGCCCTCAGTAACGCAGGGATAGAGCTGCACAGAAAGAAAAGAAAAAGAAGTAGACAGTTGGCAAATGCCAAGCACTTGTGATGCTGAGGGCTCTATTTGAATCTTTGTATGGTTAGATCAGCGATCAAAAGGTGTTCCATACAGAGTACGTATAACAGAGGGGACAAACGCCATGTGGCATTATGAATTTGTGTTGGGGACGATAAGGTCCCATTTACTTTAATTTGGGCCTGGGTGTTGTGATACAGGGCTTTATTTTGCTGTAACATCAAAGGACTAAACCCTATCTGGGCCAGAGTACTCTCAAAGAAACCCAGTCCTTATGGTCAAAGGCCTTTTCTGCATCAATTGACAATTAAATGAGGGGCTCACAGCAACCTTACAAAGCCTGCCTGATCAGTGTAGACTAGGGACTTCAAAAATCCCACCAAATTCTTAGCTACCAATTTAGCATATAATGTAGCTTCAAATCTACATTCAGGTAGGGGACTTGTTGGTGACTAGTACATTGCGTCAGGTCCTTCCCTTCCTTCAGAATGTGCGTGATATGAGCTGACAAAAAAGAGGACAGGAAGTAGGAAGACTCCAAGACACTATTAAGATCAGTACAAAGTAGAGGAGGAAATGTCTTCTTCAGGGTCATATATTTAATTTAGCCAAATATGCCTGAGGGAAGATGAGAGATGGCATCAGGAATGATCTGGGTAAGGCGGTGTTAGCTATATAATAAGATAAGGACAGATCAGGTAAGGAAGGTGGAGGGAGGGAAAAGGAAGAGGGCAAGTTATAAAGACAAGTATTATAATTCTCAAAGGCTCTGAGTATGTCTTTGGTAAAATCTAGTACCCTATGGAGTAAGAATTGAAGGAATATAATTTAGCTCATGTGTCTTGAAGGGCTCTAGCAAGGAGAAATAAAATGCCTTCTCATATTCAAGACAAGATCCATGATGGATCAGGACACCTCTCAAAACATACTTCACAGCTTCTCACTTCCCACTATTGATAGAGGTAGGATGAGTAGCTTGATCACTCTCAAAATGAGCAATCACAGTTAAAAGATCAGAGGGTGAGATTTATCAAAACTTGTACAGAGGAAAACTTGCCCAGTTGACCATAGCAACCAATCAGATCCCCTCTTTCATTTTGCGCAGGCCCTTTTAAAAATGAAAGAAGCAATCTGATTGGTTGCTATGGGCAACTTGGAAACTTTTCCTCTGCATGGGTTTTGATAAAGCTCCCCTAGTGTCTCCATATCAGGGAAGTGGGAATTAAAGAGGAAAGGGCAGGTACTTGGGGTTTTCAGTGCCCTATGTACATGTTTATATCAATATAGGTGTAAGGGGGTTGAGTCGCCTCCAGAAGGACGTCAACAGGAATGTTATTACCCCTGTTGCAATTCAGTGTCATCAAGGTGATGATGAGCAACAGAGCATTGCAGGGCCTGAACAGTGGGTAGGACAGATGCATTGAAAGACTTTTGGTCTCTAATATGTGCCTGCAGAATATAAATGTCTTCCTTAACAGGCTGAAGGTCCTTGGAGAACCTAGTTTATGCTTCTCTCTGCTTCCATCTCCCCACCAAGGGCTGGAAAAAGTTGAAAAGAGGTACATTTGTGGTGACCCAGTACTGAATACCATATCCTGCCCATCCTCTCAGGCAGCTGTTACCTTCAGTGTCTGTCTTGGGCCCACTACTCAGGACTCAATATATTATATTGTTATGCCATTGTTGTTGTTCTAGTATTTTCTATGTTACTGTTTCTTTAAGTCTTTTAGCAGGGAAGGTGCAGAGGGAATCAGGGGACCTGTCTACTCCAATGGGAATCCTCCAAATTGCCCTGTATATAATGTAGGGGGGAGGAGATGCCCAGTTTAGTTCCAGCCAGAGTTGTGAGCTGACCTCCTGAAGTACAATGTGGAGAAAGTCATAGAGAAGTGTGAGGTGATCTGAGGAGGCCTCAAGCTAATCAGAAGTGTAAACCTGCAGCCAAACATCCTCTAAGGAAAATCCCCTATGCTCTGGTTAATGTCAAAGC
The DNA here is from genome assembly GCF_029499605.1 of Hyla sarda. Classification (NCBI taxonomy): domain Eukaryota; kingdom Metazoa; phylum Chordata; class Amphibia; order Anura; family Hylidae; genus Hyla; species Hyla sarda. The sequence continues at coordinate 216,517,789 of NC_079194.1, forward strand.
CTAGTGGTAAGCACTAAAATCTGGGGAAGAAAGTCAATAGTCTTTAGTCAGTCAGTCTGCAGCACCAAAGTAAGCATGGGCTGCCGTCACAAGTCAGTAGCTAAACAGCACAGCACAAACAACTACAAGTCCCAGCAAGACAATAGGCTTCCAAGGTTTACTCTGCACATCCCTTTGCACCTATCTATGCTGTAAAGGAATTACCATCTATCCTGCCTCAGTAAAGACAGTTATCCATAACCTTGTATCAGAGTATTTATTGCCCTGTGCCTGGCCCAGGAGAAGCTGTCTCAAAAACCTGGACCGTGTACAGGCTAACGGTGCCCTCGCATCACAAAAAGGTTACTTTCAAGTTATCCACCCCGTGGCACCACACAGTTTTACTGGAGGGTGAGGGTGATATTGCAATATTGTCTAGGTCTTGTTCTACTCATAAGGGCAGATAAATCCCTTGCTTGCATGCAGGTGGGCTCAGATTAGATGTACCGTATTATACGACTTGTATACTTGCTTATTTATTCAGGAATAAATATTTTATTTCTCAATTTTTGTTTATCTCAACAGGGAATAACAATTATCACAGATTTGTCCTCGTTGCATTACGATGAAAGTCAATGGAAGTATCCATATGAGTTTAATCCTGAGAACTTTCTGAACAAGGACGGAGAGCTTAAGAAAGTAGATTCTTTTCTACCATTCTCTGCAGGTAATAAAGGGCAAAATAAATTTAAAAAAATGGTTGGTTCATGCATAATGTTCAAAGAAGGCCCCTTTAATTATATTCAAGTGGAGGCCATCAATGTCATCATCACCAACTATGAGGTCATCACTATGTCACCATCGTTAACTATGAGGTCATCACCATCGCTATCTATGAAGTCATTATTAAGTCATAATCGTCAACTATATAAAGTCAGGTAGGTTCCACTATAAGTCTGTGGAACCCATCTCCTGCAATCAGTCAGATTGTGCAACAAGTCAGGGAGTGAAGCACACAGCAAGGGTTTCACCCAGCTATATCTAACGTCTGTACTAGATGTCCAATGTTTATTTATATGAGAGTAACACCATTTTTCTGCATAACATACAGTACAGTAGATATTGTAAGGGTGGAGTTAAGTGCATTTATATGTTGGCTACACATTATTGGTTCTTTGCTGTCTTTTAATAATTTATTTTCCCACCAGGGCCCCGGGTTTGTCTTGGAGAGAATCTTGCTCGCATGGAGATTTTCCTATTCTTCACTAGCATGCTGACACACTTTGAATTCCAACTGCCAGACCCAAAGTCTCCTCCAAGCATCACTCCACTTTTTGGGATATCTCAGACTCCTAAACGGTTCAAAACTAAACTTGTACAACGCGTATAGATGAGATGTTGTGATGGCAAATGTGTGTTACAATATGTATCCCTTGTGGCACTTGAGCATTAACTTTGAGAATACCTTCAAAAGCCAATAAATTGCTTGTTTAGTGTTTTTTGTTTAGTTGAGCATGGATCAAATCTAGTCATTGAGAATTGCAATTCAGTATCTTTATCTAAATACAGCCACAATTTATGGATGATTTCTACTCCTACTTTGTGTTATTTTTATTACTTATATAGTAACCAGAAGTTGCATTATCATTAGAGTATGGAACACCTTTAGAAGAGGGAACATATAGAGCATCCATTGTCTAAAGATAAGAAAAACAAAAACTATTGAAATCAACAACCATAAGTGACCATGGTGTGACCGTGACATCACGAGCCTCCACCCCGCATCGCCAGACATCCGGCATGGAGCGAAGTTCGCTCCATGCATCGGATGTCAGCAGCGAGACCCCCGCAATCAGATATCTTATCCCCTATCCTTTTGATAGGTGATAAGATGTCTAGGGACGGAGTACCCCTTTAAAGGGTACCTCTCATCAAAAAAACTTTTGATATATTATAGATTAATGTATGCAGAATAACTTCACAATTGCATGTTATTAAAAAATATGCTTCTTTCTATTTCATTTTCCACTTTGAAGAAATGACCACTAGGGGTCTCCCTACCAGTCCTGGCAGCAAGCATTTCAGACTCATGCTGGAGTCCTAAACACTACGAGCTGCCAGTCTGCTTTGTTCACAAAGGAGAACACTCAGAGCTGCCAGCCTGCTTTGTTCACAGCCTGTTTGGCTGTGAACAAAGCAGGCTGGCAGCTCTGAGTGTTTAGGACTCCAGCATGAGTCAGAAATGCTTGCTGACAGGACTGATCGGGAAAAATACAATAGAAAGAAGCATATTTTTCATTAACATGCTATTGGAAAGTTATTCAACATTCATTAATCTAAAATATATCAAAATTTTATTTGATGAGAGGTACCCTTTAAACTTAAAAGTTTGGTTCAGCAGGTTCACCAAATTTTGGTAAAAATTTTGGTTCAGACCAAATTAAATGACTTGGTTAAAGTAGGTACTACTGTATATCCCCATAGCAAGATGGTTACTGATGTCACATGCACACATGGAGTTTGCTCCATGTTGGGAGTAGTAGTACCTGCAGTTAAAGCGCAACTGTCACGGATTTTAAACCCCATAAACTAGCCCCAGGATGACAGAATTGTTGGAAATGACAGTTCAAGCATATCTTTTGCTGCTTTCTAGCAGCTTTTACCAGGCTAAAATGCTTTTTATGAAAGTCAGCAACAGTCGGATATCCCCTGTATGTCAGCGCTGGGACCGCTGTGTGCGCATAGGCCCCTTATTCTTAAATTTGGGTGGCAAGTTTTCAACTGTAAAAGAATAAACAGTGTCCGTTCTCCTGTGCACAGCGGTAATGTGATGCAGGCGGCCAGCTCTCACAGCTAGCCCTCGCTCCCCATGAGCGGCATAATGCAGTAGTGGAATGAGCTGTCCGCGCGCATCGCATCACCACTGTGCACTCTAGGAAGATAGGAGAATGGGTGGCCTGCTTGTTCTGCTACTGCATTACGCCGCACATAGGGCCTTATGGACAGAGCGTTTGATGTGGCTGCCCGCATCGTATCACAGCTGGGCACAGGAGAATGGGCACTGTTTATGTGCCACCCGCATATAAAAAGTATGAGGGGCCTATGCGCTGTCAATCACACAGCGGTACCAGCGCTGACATACAGGGGATATCCGACTGTTGCTGACTTTAATAAATAGCATTTTTTTTTACCTGATTAATGCTGCTAGAAAGCAGCAAAAGGTATGCTTGAACTGTAATTTTAGTTTATGGGGGTTAAAATCCGTGACAGTTGCGCTTCAAGGAAAGATCCACTGTGGTGGTAGCTTGAGGGCTTTCCTCTTCATCCATGGCTGCCGTGGTTCTGCATTTGATTGAACCTGCCTGGAGCAGGCTCAACCAAATGAGCACAGATCAATGGAGTTCTATGGAACTTCATTGATCTGTATGAGGATGATTCCGTATGATTCCTTCTTAAAGTCCCCTAAGGGACTAAGAAAGTGCAAAAAAAAAGTTCAATTAAAATGAAATAAAAAACACACACATTAACCCCTTCCATATTAAACGTTCACATTATCCCCCAATTCCCATTTTCCAAATAAAAGCATGTAAACATAATAAAACATATAAACATATAGGTATTTGGTGTTGTCGAAATTTTCAAAACTATTAAAATATAAAATTATATATCCTGTACGGTCAATGGCATTAATAAAAGAAAAAAAGAAAAAAAAAAGGCGCAGAATTGCATTTTTGTATAACATCATATCCTAAAAAGATTAAGTAAAAAGCAATTAAAAAGTCTGATCAATTGTACAGATACAAACAGCATATTATGTTGCAAAAGATGAGCCCTCACACAGCCCAATATACAGAAAAATTATAATGTTATAGTGGTCAGAAAGTGGTGATTTAAAAAAAAAAACTTCTAAAGTTTAGAATTTGTTTTAAATTAGGAAAACATGATGGAAACTAAACAGATTTGGTTTTGATAAATCAGGCCGGCCTAAAGTATCAAAATAACATATTAGTGACCACAAGGTGAATGACGTAAAAAAGAAAAAAAATATTTTGCTAAATTGAATTTTTTTCCAATTTCACCTCACAATATATATATATATATATATATATATATATATATATATATATATATAGGTAATATGCAAATCAGCTCATTAGTGGCCCTTGAAAGCTCCGTCACACAAGGAGTGGTGAACTCTCCCTGAGTTAAATACTCATCCCGTATATATATATATATATATATATATATATATATATATATATATGCAAATCATAAAATGTTGCAGTATCTTGTAATACCTTTTTTATTGGACTAACAGCATTTTGTAGAGACAAGCTTTCGGGATTCCTCCCTTTATCAAGTCCAAAGCAAGGCAGGAATCCCGAAAGCTTGTCTCTACAAAATGCTGTTAGTCCAATAAAAAAGGTATTACAAGATACTGCAACATTTTATGATTTGCATCTGCATCACTGGACTATTACGGCTGCTCAAATTTACTATATATATATATATATATATATATATATATATATATATTTCTTTATTTTTTTTTTTGGGGGGGGGGGGTTGGAGCATATGTTATGGAAAAATGAAAGGTGTTATTACAAAGTATAATTGGTCCTGCAAAAAACAAGCCCTCATATGGGTCTGTAGATGGGAGTTATGGCTACTTCAGGGCCACCGCATATAAGAAGAATGAGGGGCCTATGCGCTGTCAATCACACAGCGGTACCAGCGCTGACATACAGGGGATATCCGACTGTTGCTGACTTTAATAAATAGCTTTTTTTTTTTACCTGATTAATGCTGCTAGAAAGCAGCAAAAGGTATGCTTGAACTGTAATTTTAGTTTATGGGGGTTAAAAGCCGTGATAGTTGCGCTTCAAGGAAAGATCCACTGTGGTGGTAGCTTGAGGGCTTTCCTCTTCATCCATGGCTGCCGTGGTTCTGCATTTGATTGAACCTGCCTGGAGCAGGCTCAACCAAATGAGCACAGATCAATGGAGTTCTATGGAACTTCATTGATCTGTATGAGGATGATTCCGTATGATTCCTTCTTAAAGTCCCCTAAGGGACTAAGAAAGTGCAAAAAAAAAGTTCAATTAAAATGAAATAAAAAACACACACATTAACCCCTTCCATATTAAACGTTCACATTATCCCCCAATTCCCATTTTCCAAATAAAAGCATGTAAACATAATAAAACATATAAACATATAGGTATTTGGTATTGTCGAAATTGTCAAAACTATTAAAATATAAAATTATATATCCTGTACGGTCAATGGCATTAATAAAAAAAAAAAAAAAAAAAAAAAAGGCGCAGAATTGCATTTTTGTATAGCATCATATCCTAAAAAGATTAAGTAAAAAGCAATTAAAAAGTCTGATCAATTGTACATATACAAACAGCATATTATGTTGCAAAAGATGAGCCCTCACACAGCCCAATATACAGAAAAATAATAATGTTATAGTGGTCAGAAAGTGGTGATTTAAAAAAAAAAACTTCTAAAGTTTAGAATTTGTTTTAAATTAGGAAAACATGATGGAAACTAAACAGATTTGGTTTTGATAAATCAGGCCGGCCTAAAGTATCAAAATAACATATTAGTGACCACAAGGTGAATGGCGTAAAAAAGAAAAAAATATTTTGCTAAATTGAATTTTTTTCCAATTTCACCTCACAAATATATATATATATATATATATATATATATATATATCATCAAAGAAGTGGAAGCGGCACTCCAAGATCACATCAAAGTAGTGGTTTATTCACTCATCTGTGTAAGCGACGTTTCGGCTTATCAATAAAGCCTTTCTCAAGCATGAATCAACAGTGCAAAAATGGTGTATATATACCCACCCCCCGATTGCACATGCAACAAGGAGGGGGCGTGTGCTCAAAATACAATAACAATAGTAATGAAACAGATCAGAGACCACAATCGGTCATGTATAACAATATAAACAGTGAAGGGTGGTGAACCCATATGCAATATTAAGTCCACAAACGTGCGATCATGTGTGATACAATCAAGTAGTGTACATAATATCTTATAATTGATGTCTTGGTCCGGCATCAAGGGCGGCGCTCACCTGTTGACATGAACCTCCTCAGCCAATGGAAGCTCCGCAGTACTTCTCGTAGGTCTCGCTTGTAAACAAAGCTTGTGCGCATGTATCGAAACGTCATATCCGCTTTCAACCGGAAGTTGTAGGTGATCATATGTTCGCTTAGAGACGTAATGAGGAATGCCCCCAGCGCATGCGTATAGCTCCGACTTGACTAGATTTACGCCATCTTTAAAATGGTACCAGTAATCACCAACATCTCTTATGGCAAAATGTATAAATAAGGTAAGTATGTTACACTGGATGACCATCCTAATTAATCAAAAGCTCAAGGCAGATCATAATCATTATACTTAATAAGAGTACATTATAAGAATACAATATTGTTCATTTTACTAGAGATTGTGTATGGTATGTTCATCGGAAGGTCCCTTATCTGTGGGGCTCTGATCATTGCATTGTCCTGACAGTTTTGGTGCTATGGCATGAATCTATTATGGCAGGCACCTTGTAAGCTTAAGGGGATCACCTACGCCCTATTGTCAACATCCCTATCCAGGGTTTATGTGACACTCTTGGGCCTCTTGTGGTGTTTCCCAATTATATCGGTTTGCACTGCACTATCAAGCCAGGACAGTATATCACCCCCTAGGGACAGCAAACTTACTCCCACACACAATCAATCTTTAAATAATGGATACTGCCTGTCAGAGTCATATCCTAATCTAGGTCTTCCAGTGCAACATAAAACACCTGAAAATTAAAAGGTGGGAACACGGGGTCAGCGGAGAAACCAAAAAGAGACCTTTGAATGAGTATCCTCAAATGAATCCATGGCTTGATATGTGTTCATTGTGTCAACGGTGAGTCGCCTTCTTGTGTCCGGACAGAATAATAACGATCTGAAAGTGATAGAAATAATATCCATTAATAAAGTAAATGTTTAAAAATATTATAAAAAAGAAAAGTACCCTACTACGGGATTGCTAACATCCACCAACTGGGTGCACCAAGTCGGGCGACTATGACCTGTATATATCTCAAAGCGTCATCTAATTGAATACACGGACTGGAAAGTCCATGTTTAATCCACCTGGGTACAGTGAGCCAAGTTTGTATATCCACATGACCTCTTTTTGTTTAAGAAGTTTAATTCTATTGCCCCCTCGTCTGGGCATCGGAACCTGTTCTAGAATAGAAAACCTTAGTTGATTGATGGCATGTTTTGTTTCAATAAAGTGTCTAGGAATCGGGAATTCAGTTTTTTGAGTTCTGATGGAAGATTTATGGTTATTCAATCTTGTTTTACATTCCGTGCTGGTCTCTCCCACATATAGTAAATTGCACGGACATGTGATGACATATATAACATGGTCTGACCTACATGTGACATGTTGTTTAATTTTACATTTTTGGAGTGTTTGTGGGTGAACAAAAAATTCTCCTTTGTTCATAAGATTGCAGTTGTCACAGCTCAGACAGGGATAACAACCTGGTTTGAGCTGTGAAGCCAAATCAATTTTTCTGGGGGAAATGTCAGACTTGACCAATCTATCTCTTAGATTGGTCAACCTTCTATATGAAAGAAGGGGAGGATTAGAGAGTTCCGGTATATTGGAATAGGTATGTGACAGTACCGACCAATGTTTATGTATAATTTGTGCAATGTCGCCACTGATGGTATTATATGTGGAGATGAATGGAATTCTCTTCAAATTGTTTTCACGATATGTAGTTTGTAACAATTGTGACTTATCGATCTCCAAAGCCCTGTCATGTTGCTCCTTAACCAATTGTTTGGGATATCCCCTCGAGACGAATTTATTGCTCATCTCCAAGAGTCTCCTCTCTACCTGTATCGGGTCATCAACAATTCTCCTAACCCGCAGGAACTGACTGTAGGGTAAGGATCGTACCATCTTTTTAGGGTGAAGACTATCAAAATGTAACAAACTATTCCTATCGGTATCCTTAACATACAAATCGGTTTTTAATTGGTGGTCCACAACATAAACCCAGGTGTCCAAAAATTGGACCCCAGTTCTGGAGTGGACCATAGTAAATTTAATATCCTGATCAATCTCATTGAGAAAGTTCAAGAATTCAAGTAGTTGTCCCTCATCTCCACACCAGATGGCGAAGATGTCATCTATATATCTCCACCACTTCAGCACAAGGCCGAAGTGGTGGGACATATAGACCGACATCTCCTCCAGCTCGGCCATTACCATATTGGCGTATGTCGGGGCCATATTAGACCCCATGGCTGTACCTTTTAATTGGACATAGTACTGATTGTCACACAAAAAATAATTACAAGTGAGTATAATTTCCACTAGACCAATTAGAAACTCTTTACACTCATTAGAGTAGGTAGAGTCTTCCAGAGCTCTACTGACACATGCCAATCCTCTTTCGTGATTGATACTCGTGTATAAACTAGTTACATCAAACGAAACTAGAAAAGCATTTTCAGGTATATTTAACTCTGCAATCTTGTTTAAGAAATCAGACGTATCCTGTAAGTACGATCTAGCCCTAATGGCATAGGGTCTTAATACCTTATCAATAAAGATTGCTGCCGGGCTGAGAATAGAATCTCGGCCCGACACAATCGGACGACCTGGTGGGCGTACCGGATCCTTGTGGATCTTCGGAAGTATATAAATTACGGGAGTCACCGGGTGAACAGGCAAAAGAAATTTATGTAGTTCACTATCAATCACATCCATCGCCAGAGCATGATCCACAAGTGTTTTCAATCTCTTAGTAATCCCCATTTTAGGGTCAATAGTCACACTTCTATAAACTGAGGAATCATTTAATTGTCTATAAAGTTCTTCTAAGTAGAGACTTCGATCCATAATGACGACCGCGCCCCCCTTATCGGCAGGCTTGATAACAAGGTCGTCATTATGGACCAATCCCTCTAGTGCCTCCCTCTCACTTTTAGATAGATTAGTTCTACCCCAATTGACAATACCCTTCTGTTTATTTTTAAGGCTCTCAATGTCCTTATTAACCAAGTCAGCAAAAGTGTCTATGGCTTGGGGGGAAAGATGGGGCAAGAAATCACTTTTGTTAAACAAACCCCAAGACTTCAGTGTCATTTCACTGTCAGTCTGGGGTTGTGACCCGCTAGTATGCGTAGAGAACCACAATTTAAGTTTAACATTCCTATATAGTGCTGCTAAATCGGCATACAATTGTACCCAATCTACCCCTACTGTAGGGCAAAACGAAAGTCCTCTATTTAACACTTTAATTTCAATCGGGGATAGAGAATAAGAGGAGATGTTTACCACTAAGTCCTTGTGTTCCTTGCACCCCGGTTGCTCCTGGTGGTGGTAGGTTTCTTGTTTATGTGGTCCTCGGCGACCACCCCGTCTGATTCTTCTCCTCCTCCGTCCGACTGGACAGTCCGATCCACTCCTAAAAAACGCTGTTGCTGAGATGATTTATAAACTTGAGCTTTTTGTGGTTTTTTCTTCTGAAATTGCGTAGATCTCGATCCCCGAGTATACTTGTCTTGCTTGTCCTGGTATTGCCAATTGTAGATCTGACCCGTTCTATAGTCCTCCTGGTCCCGGTGCCATTTCTGACGTTTAGTATCTTCCTGATCAACTTTAAATTTATCAAGAATGTCCTTAGTTTTCACCTTATAAGCTGAATAATCTTCCGAATTCAACAATTCCTTAAGTTTGTCATCAATATCCGTTAAACGGGTTTTGATATTCCCAATCTCTTTCTGTAGAAAATCAATGTTCAGCAATATAATGTCCATAGCATATTTGTTTGTTAAACCCTCGAATTTATGGCAAAAGTCCACATTATGCGGAAACAAATTAGGTCGTAAATGCGGTCGTAGACCCCTCGGTATCATCTGTTTTTGATAATAGCGTCCCAGGAGAGAAAGATGTAATGAACAAGAAATCAATTTCCTAGACTCTGTCTCATAGAGACGCTTAACATCAACTTTGGATGGGATACTTAGGAATGTGTCGTCTCCCAAGGAGCCACTCAATATGGTATGGATGTCCTCCTCCGTGTAGGCAAACAGATTGGGTGAAGAAATATCCATAGTGATGATAAAAAGTAAAAAGTCTCACGTGCTCACTCCCGGTCAAGAAGTACAAAGGAAAAACAAAGAAGAAGCACCGTGGTACAGGATTCTAGATCCGGCTGGGTGCTCAGCTTCAGGGGCAGACCGACCCCCAACGTAATATCATCAAAGAAGTGGAAGCGGCACTCCAAGATCACATCAAAGTAGTGGTTTATTCACTCATCTGTGTAAGCGACGTTTCGGCTTATCAATAAAGCCTTTCTCAAGCATGAATCAACAGTGCAAAAATGGTGTATATATACCCACCCCCCGATTGCACATGCAACAAGGAGGGGGCGTGTGCTCAAAATACAATAACAATAGTAATGAAACAGATCAGAGACCACAATCGGTCATGTATAACAATATAAACAGTGAAGGGTGGTGAACCCATATGCAATATTAAGTCCACAAACGTGCGATCATGTGTGATACAATCAAGTAGTGTACATAATATCTTATAATTGATGTCTTGGTCCGGCATCAAGGGCGGCGCTCACCTGTTGACATGAACCTCCTCAGCCAATGGAAGCTCCGCAGTACTTCTCGTAGGTCTCGCTTGTAAACAAAGCTTGTGCGCATGTATCGAAACGTCATATCCGCTTTCAACCGGAAGTTGTAGGTGATCATATGTTCGCTTAGAGACGTAATGAGGAATGCCCCCAGCGCATGCGTATAGCTCCGACTTGACTAGATTTACGCCATCTTTAAAATGGTACCAGTAATGACTTGGTGATGACTTGGTTAATAAGGACATTGAGAGCCTTAAAAATAAACAGAAGGGTATTGTCAATTGGGGTAGAACTAATCTATCTAAAAGTGAGAGGGAGGCACTAGAGGGATTGGTCCATAATGACGACCTTGTTATCAAGCCTGCCGATAAGGGGGGCGCGGTCGTCATTATGGATCGAAGTCTCTACTTAGAAGAACTTTATAGACAATTAAATGATTCCTCAGTTTATAGAAGTGTGACTATTGACCCTAAAATGGGGATTACTAAGAGATTGAAAACACTTGTGGATCATGCTCTGGCGATGGATGTGATTGATAGTGAACTACATAAATTTCTTTTGCCTGTTCACCCGGTGACTCCCGTAATTTATATACTTCCGAAGATCCACAAGGATCCGGTACGCCCACCAGGTCGTCCGATTGTGTCGGGCCGAGATTCTATTCTCAGCCCGGCAGCAATCTTTATTGATAAGGTATTAAGACCCTATGCCATTAGGGCTAGATCGTACTTACAGGATACGTCTGATTTCTTAAACAAGATTGCAGAGTTAAATATACCTGAAAATGCTTTTCTAGTTTCGTTTGATGTAACTAGTTTATACACGAGTATCAATCACGAAAGAGGATTGGCATGTGTCAGTAGAGCTCTGGAAGACTCTACCTACTCTAATGAGTGTAAAGAGTTTCTAATTGGTCTAGTGGAAATTATACTCACTTGTAATTATTTTTTGTGTGACAATCAGTACTATGTCCAATTAAAAGGTACAGCCATGGGGTCTAATATGGCCCCGACATACGCCAATATGGTAATGGCCGAGCTGGAGGAGATGTCGGTCTATATGTCCCACCACTTCGGCCTTGTGCTGAAGTGGTGGAGATATATAGATGACATCTTCGCCATCTGGTGTGGAGATGAGGGACAACTACTTGAATTCTTGAACTTTCTCAATGAGATTGATCAGGATATTAAATTTACTATGGTCCACTCCAGAACTGGGGTCCAATTTTTGGACACCTGGGTTTATGTTGTGGACCACCAATTAAAAACCGATTTGTATGTTAAGGATACCGATAGGAATAGTTTGTTACATTTTGATAGTCTTCACCCTAAAAAGATGGTACGATCCTTACCCTACAGTCAGTTCCTGCGGGTTAGGAGAATTGTTGATGACCCGATACAGGTAGAGAGGAGACTCTTGGAGATGAGCAATAAATTCGTCTCGAGGGGATATCCCAAACAATTGGTTAAGGAGCAACATGACAGGGCTTTGGAGATCGATAAGTCACAATTATTACAAACTACATATCGTGAAAACAATTTGAAGAGAATTCCATTCATCTCCACATATAATACCATCAGTGGCGACATTGCACAAATTATACATAAACATTGGTCGGTACTGTCACATACCTATTCCAATATACCGGAACTCTCTAATCCTCCCCTTCTTTCATATAGAAGGTTGACCAATCTAAGAGATAGATTGGTCAAGTCTGACATTTCCCCCAGAAAAATTGATTTGGCTTCACAGCTCAAACCAGGTTGTTATCCCTGTCTGAGCTGTGACAACTGCAATCTTATGAACAAAGGAGAATTTTTTGTTCACCCACAAACACTCCAAAAATTTAAAATTAAACAACATGTCACATGTAGGTCAGACCATGTTATATATGTCATCACATGTCCGTGCAATTTACTATATGTGGGAGAGACCAGCACGGAATGTAAAACAAGATTGAATAACCATAAATCTTCCATCAGAACTCAAAAAACTGAATTCCCGATTCCTAGACACTTTATTGAAACAAAACATGCCATCAATCAACTAAGGTTTTCTATTCTAGAACAGGTTCCGATGCCCAGACGAGGGGGCAATAGAATTAAACTTCTTAAACAAAAAGAGGTCATGTGGATATACAAACTTGGCTCACTGTACCCAGGTGGATTAAACATGGACTTTCCAGTCCGTGTATTCAATTAGATGACGCTTTGAGATATATACAGGTCATAGTCGCCCGACTTGGTGCACCCAGTTGGTGGATGTTAGCAATCCCGTAGTAGGGTACTTTTCTTTTTTATAATATTTTTAAACATTTACTTTATTAATGGATATTATTTCTATCACTTTCAGATCGTTATTATTCTGTCCGGACACAAGAAGGCGACTCACCGTTGACACAATGAACACATATCAAGCCATGGATTCATTTGAGGATACTCATTCAAAGGTCTCTTTTTGGTTTCTCCGCTGACCCCGTGTTCCCACCTTTTAATTTTCAGGTGTTTTATGTTGCACTGGAAGACCTAGATTAGGATATGACTCTGACAGGCAGTATCCATTATTTAAAGATTGATTGTGTGTGGGAGTAAGTTTGCTGTCCCTAGGGGGTGATATACTGTCCTGGCTTGATAGTGCAGTGCAAACCGATATAATTGGGAAACACCACAAGAGGCCCAAGAGTGTCACATAAACCCTGGATAGGGATGTTGACAATAGGGCGTAGGTGATCCCCTTAAGCTTACAAGGCGCCTGCCATAATAGATTCATGCCATAGCACCAAAACTGTCAGGACAATGCAATGATCAGAGCCCCACAGATAAGGGACCTTCCGATGAACATACCATACACAATCTCTAGTAAAATGAACAATATTGTATTCTTATAATGTACTCTTATTAAGTATAATGATTATGATCTGCCTTGAGCTTTTGATTAATTAGGATGGTCATCCAGTGTAACATACTTACCTTATTTATACATTTTGCCATAAGAGATGTTGGTGATTACTGGTACCATTTTAAAGATGGCGTAAATCTAGTCAAGTCGGAGCTATACGCATGCGCTGGGGGCATTCCTCATTACGTCTCTAAGCGAACATATGATCACCTACAACTTCCGGTTGAAAGCGGATATGACGTTTCGATACATGCGCACAAGCTTTGTTTACAAGCGAGACCTACGAGAAGTACTGCGGAGCTTCCATTGGCTGAGGAGGTTCATGTCAACAGGTGAGCGCCGCCCTTGATGCCGGACCAAGACATCAATTATAAGATATTATGTACACTACTTGATTGTATCACACATGATCGCACGTTTGTGGACTTAATATTGCATATGGGTTCACCACCCTTCACTGTTTATATTGTTATACATGACCGATTGCGGTCTCTGATCTGTTTCATTACTATTGTTATTGTATTTTGAGCACACGCCCCCTCCTTGTTGCATGTGCAATCGGGGGGTGGGTATATATACACCATTTTTGCACTGTTGATTCATGCTTGAGAAAGGCTTTATTGATAAGCCGAAACGTCGCTTACACAGATGAGTGAATAAACCACTACTTTGATGTGATCTTGGAGTGCCGCTTCCACTTCTTTGATGATATTACGTTGGGGGTCGGTCTGCCCCTGAAGCTGAGCACCCAGCCGGATCTAGAATCCTGTACCACGGTGCTTCTTCTTTGTTTTTCCTTTATATATATATATATAGGGAATATGCAAATCAGCTCATTAGTGTCCCTTGGGTGACAGAGGGGTGTAGAGAAGTGTACATAGGTGGCAGTGGGGTGTAGAGGAGTGTACATGGGTGACAGAGGGGTGTAGAAGATTGTACATGGGTGATGGGGGGGGGGTGTAGAGCAGTGTACATGGGTGACAGAAGGGTGTAGAGGAGTGTACATGGGTGACAGAGGGGTGTAGAGGAGTGTACATGGGTGACAGAGGGGTGTACATGGGTGATAGAGGGGTGTAGAGGAGTGTACATGGGTGACAGAGGGGTGTAGAGAAGTGTACATAGGTGGCAGTGGGGTGTAGAGGAGTGTACATGGGTGACAGAGGGGTGTACATGGGTGACAGAGGGGTGTAGATGAGTGTACATGGGTGGCAGAGGGGTGTAGAGGAGTGTACATGGGTGACAGAGTGGTGTACATGGGTGATAGATGGGTGTAGAGGAGTGTACATGGGTGACAGAGGGGTGTAGAGAACTGTACATGGGTGACAGAGGGGTGTAGAGAAGTGTACATGGGTAACAGAGGGGTGTAGAGAAGTGTACATGGGTGACAGAGGGGTGTAGAGAAGTGTACATGGGTGACAGAGGGGTGTACATGGGTGACAGAGGGGTGTAGAGAAGTGTACATAGGTGGCAGAGGGGTGTAGAGAAGTGTACATGGGTGACAGAGGGGTGTAGAGGAGTGTACATGGGTGACAGAGGGGTGTAGAGAAGTGTACATGGGCAGGGACGTGCACAGACATTTTGGAGGGCAGGGGCTCAAATAAAAAAAAAGGGCACTAGAAAAAATAGCGTATTTTTTATACCATAACATTTTTTATAAAAAGCGATCAAAACAAAAATGGTACCAATAAAAACTTCAGATCACGGTGCAAAAAATGAGCTCTCGTACTGCACTGTATGCAGAAAAATTAAAAACTCATAGGGTTCAGAAGATGACAATTTTAAACACAAATTTTGGTGCATGTAGATATCATTTTTTCAAAGTAGAAGAATAAAATAAAACCTATATAAATTAGGTATCCTTGTAACCATATGGACCTACAGAATAAAAATAAAGTGTAATTTTTACTGAAAAGTGCACTGTGTAGAATCAGAAGCCCCCAAAAGTTACAAAATTGCTGTTTTGTTGTTTCAATTTTTTTCCCACAAATATTTTTTTGGTTTTACCATAGAGTTTGTGGTGAAATGATTGAAGTCATTAAAAAAGTATGATTTCTGATGCAAAAAACAAGCCCTTATATGGGTATATAGGTGGAAAATTAAAAACGTTATGATTTTTAGAATGTGAGGAGGAAAACACGAACCTGAAAAAAATAACTTCTGTAGTTCTATTCTTCTTTTCTTTTCTTCTGGGAATGTTTGAGTTTCCCAACCAGGGTGCCTTCAGCTGTTGCAAAACTCCCAGCATGCCCGAACAGCCAATGGTTGTCTGGGCATGCTGGGAGTTGTAGTTTTGCAACAGCTGGAGACACCCTGGTTGGGAAATACTGGTTTGGTTATAGGCCATTATATGCTTGATCTCCTCAAAATCAACCCCCTCCCTCCCCTGCTCCACGCAAAAATAGCTCAACTACAATCACCAGTATGTAAAGGAACATAGCTCTACTACAACCACCAGTATGTAAAGGAACATAGCTCTACTACAACCACCAGTATGTAAAGGAACAGAGCTCTACTACAACCACCAGTATGTAAAGGAACATAGCACTACTACAACCACCAGTATGTAAAGGAACATAGCTCTACTACAATCACCAGTATGTAAAGGAACATAGCCCGACTACAACCACCAGTATGTAAAGGAATATAGTTCTACTACAACCACCAGTATGTAAAGGAACATAGCTCTACTACAATCACCAGTATGTAAAGGAACATAGCCCGACTACAACCACCAGTATGTAAAGGAACATAGCTCTACTACAACCACCAGTATGTAAAGGAACATAGCTCTACTACAACCACCAGTATGTAAAGGAACATAGCACTACTACAACCACCAGTATGTAAAGGAACATAGCTCTACTACAACCACCAGTATATAAAGGAACATAGCACTACTACAACCACCAGTATGTAAAGGAATATAGCTCTGCTACAATCACCAGTATGTAAAGGAACATAGCTCTACTACAACCACCAGTATGTAAAGGAACATAGCACGACTACAACCACCAGTATGTAAAGGAACATAGCTCTACTACAACCACCAGTATGTAAAGGAACATAGCTCTACTGCAACCACCAGTATGTAAAGGAACATAGCACTACTACAACCACCAGTATGTAAAGGAACATAGCACTACTACAACCACCAGTATGTAAAGCAACATAGCTCTACTGCAACCACCAGTATGTAAAGGAACATAGCACTACTACAACCACCAGTATGTAAAGGAACATAGCTCTACTACAACCACCAGTATGTAAAGCAGTGTAATTGAGAAACACTGATGTAAAGGAACATAGCTCTACTACAACCACCAGTATCTAAAGGAACATAGCTCTACTACAACCACCAGTATGTAAAGGAACATAGCACTACTACAACCACCAGTATGTAAAGGAACATAGAACTACTACAACCACCAGTATGTAAAGGAACATAGAACTACTACAACCACCAGTATGTAAAGGAACATAGCTCTACTACAACCACCAGTAGTATGTCCCGGGTGTCGGGTGATAGGAGTCCCACATCCCTGAATATAAATATGTATGTGTATGGGTATGTGTGTGTGTGTGTGTGTGTTTCCCAACCAGAGTACTTTCTGCAGTTGCAACAGCTGGAGGCACTCTGGTTGTCAGACAATGATAAATACACATACATGCATAAATCTGTGTTTCACAACCAGGGTGACTCTAGCTGTTGCAAAACTACAACTCCCAGCATGGCCGAACACCCTATACAGCTGGCCGCACCCTGGTTGGGAAACACTGATTACAGACAAATATAAAATCTTATATACAAACATAAGTGTACTTCAGGGGTGCCATGCGATTTGCAACCACCACTGCGATAAGTGCTGTATCAATCCTGAATATCAATTCCTATAGATCACCTGGCTGATCAAAAAAAAAAACAATTTCCCATATATCCCAAAGCTTTATTATTAATTATTAACATTATGTGTGTTAATAATTAATAATAAAGCTTTGGGATATATGGGAATTTTTTTTTTTTTTTTGGATCACCCAGGTGATCTATAGGAATTGATATTGAGCATTAACCCGCCATATATTGGTCTTTGTATGGCTGTATCAATCCTGGGCCTTGTTGGCCTAGTGACAGATCCAGCACTGCATATAACATACATAAAATACTATACATATACACACTTACATACACATACATGTGTTTATACATGCAGTACATACACACCACACTATACACAACTGCATACACACCACACTATACACATCTGCATACACATTACACAGACATGTTCACACAATACATCTGCATACACATTACACACACACAAACACAAACACACACACATGTTCACACAATACATCTGCATACACATTACACACACATGTTCACACAATACATCTGCATATACATTACACACATGTTCACACAATACATCTGCATACACATTACACACACATGTTCACACAATACATCTGCACTCACATTTATAGGAAGCTGACTGGGCGCAGGGAATACTTCAGTAAATGGATGTTCAGGCAGGACTCTGTGCTTCCTGCTGCCTGCAGACTAGTTCACTCATCGGCAGACAGGAAGTTACACTGTGCAAGGTCGTTCAGCAACAGGAGGAGGAAGACGGAGGAGCTGGGGAGGAGGGGGGGTTGTTAAAGGAACCGAGCATCTCCAAGAGTACCAGCGCTATACCAGTGACCCCTGCAAAGAGGCTCACTTCTAAATTAGGGGCAGGGAGATGCTCGGCTAAAGGGCAGGGGCAGGGGCTGGGCATGGGCAGGGCAGGGGCTGAAGCCCCCTTTGAACCCTATGTGTGCACGTCTCTGTACATGGGTGACAGCGGGGTGTAGAGGAGTGTACATGGGTGACAGATGGGTGTAGAGGAGTGTACATGGGTGACAGAGGGGTGTAGAGGAGTGTACATGGGTGACAGAGGGGTGTAGAGGAGTGTACATGGGTGACAGAGGGGTATAGAGGAGTATACATGGGTGACAGAGGGGTGTAGAGGAGTGTACATGGGTGACAGAGGGGTGTAGAGGAGTGTACATGGATGAAAGAGGGGTGTAGAGGAGTGTACAGTGGGGGATCAAAAGTTTGGGCACCCCAAGGTAAAAATTTGTATTAATGTGCATAAAGAAGCCAAGGAAAGATGGAAAAATCTCCAAAAGGCATCAAATTACAGATTAGACATTCTTATAATATGTAAAAAAAAAAGTTAGATTTTATTTCCATCATTTACACTTTCAAAATAACAGAAAACAAAAAAATGGCTTCTGCAAAAGTTTGGGCACCCTGCAGAATTTACAGCATGCACTGCCCCTTTGCAAAGCTGAGACTTGCCAGTGTCATTGATTGTTCTCAATCATCATCTGGGAAGACCAGGTGATGTCAATCTCAAATGTTATAAATGCCCAGACTCATCTGACCTTGCCCCAACAATCAGCACCATGGGTTCTTCTAAGCAGTTGCCTAGAAATCTGAAACTGAAAATAGTTGAGGCTCACAAAGCTGGAGAAGGCTATAAGAAGATAGCAAAACGTTTTCAGACGTCAATATCCTCTGTTCGGAATGTAATTAAGAAATGGCAGTCATCAGGAGCAGTGGAAGTTAAAGCAAGCTCTGGAAGACCAAGAAAAATATCAGACAGAACAGCTCGCAGGATTGTGAGAAAAACAATTCAAAACCCACGTTTGACTGCACAATCCCTCCAGAAAGATCTGTCAGACACTGGAGTTGTGGTACACTATTCCACTATAAAGAGATACTTGTAAAAATATGGTCTTCATGGAAGAGTCATCAGAAGAAAACCTCTTCTACGTCCTCATCACAAAAATCAGCATTTGAACTTTGCAAATGAACATATAGACAAGCCTGATGCATTTTGGAAAAAAGTTCTGTGGACCAATGAGGTTAAAATAGAATTTTTGGGCCGAAATGAGCAGAATTTAATGAAAAGAACCTCTGTCCAACTATTAAGCATGGGGGTGGATCAATCATGCTTTGGGGTTGTATTGCAGCCAGTGGCACAGGGAACATCTCATGAGTAGAAGGAAAAATTGATTCAATAAAATTTCAGCAAATTTTGGATGCTAACTTGATGCCATCTGTGAAAAAGCTGAAGTTAAAGAGAGGATGTCTTCTACAAATGGATAATGATCCTAAACACACCTCAAAATCCACGGGGGATTACATCAATAGGTGTAAACTGAAGGTTTTGCCATGGTCTTCACAATCTCCTGACTTCAACAAAATTGAAAATCTATGGATAGACCTTAAAAGAGCAGTGCGTGACAGACAGCCCAGAAATCTCAAAGAACTGGAAGACTTTTGTAAGCAAGAATGGGCAAAGATACCTCAAACAAGAATTGAAAGACTCTTGGCTGGCTACAAAAAGAGTTTACAACCTGTGATACTTGCCAAAGGGGGCAGTACAAGATATTAACTCTGCAGGGTGCCCAAACTTTTGCAGATGCCATTTTTTGTTTTCTGTTACTTTGAAAGTGTAAATGATGGAAATAAAATCTAACTTTTGTTGACATATTATAAGAATGTCTAATCTGTAATTTGATGCCTTTTGGAGATTTTTCCATCTTTCCTTGGCTTCTTTGTGCACATTAATAACATTTTTTACCTGGGGTGCCCAAATTTTTGATCCCCACAGTACATGGGTGACAAAGGGGTGTAGAGGAGTGTACATGGGTGGTAGATGGGTGTTTATGGGTGACAGAGGGGTGTAGGGAGGTGTACAAGGGTGACAGATGGGTGTAGAAGAGTGAACATGGGTGACAGAGGGGTGTAGAGGAGTGTACATGGGTGACAGAGGGGTGTAGAGGTGTGTACATGAGTGACAGAGGGGTGTAGAGGAGTGTACATGGGTGACAGTTGGATGTACATGGGTGACAGAGGGTTATAGAGGAGTGTACATGGGTGACAGAGGGGTATAGAGGAGTGTACATGTGTGACAGAGGTGTGTAGAGGAGTGTAATGGGTGACAGAGGGGTGTAGATAAGTGTACATGGGTGACAGAGGGGTGTAGAGAAGTGTACATAGGTGACAGATGGTTGTACACGGGTGACAGAGGGGTGTAGAGGAGTGTACATGGGTGACAGAGGGGTGTAGAGAAGTGTACATGGGTGACAGAGTGGTGTAGAGAAGTGTACATGGGTGTCAGAGGGGTGTACATGGGTGACAGAGGGGTATAGAGGAGTGTACATGGGTGACAGAGGGGTATAGAGGAGTGTACATGGGTGACAGAGGGGTGTAGAGGAGTGTACATGGGTGACAGAGGGGTGTAGAGGAGTGTACATGGGTGACAGAGGGGTGTAGAGAAGTGTACATGGATGACAGAGTGGTGTAGAGAAGTGTACATGGTGTCAGAGGGGTGTACATGGGTGACAGAGGGGTATAGAGGAGTGTACATGGGTGACAGAGGGGTATAGAGGAGTGTACATGGGTGACAGAGGGGTATAGAGGAGTGTACATGGGTGACAGAGGGGTGTAGAGGACTGTACATGGGTGATAGATGGGTGTAGAGGAGTGTACAGAGGGGTGTAGAAGAGTGAACATGGGTGACGGGGCATAGGGGGTGACAGAAGGGTGGACAGGGGTGATGGAGGGGTGAATAGGGGTGGACATGGGTGACAAGGATGTGGTCAGAGGGGTGGACAATGGAGGGTGTACATGGGTGACAGGGGTGACAGAGGGTTGGATGGGGGGGGTGGACATGGATGACAGAAGGGTGGACATGGGAGACAGGGGGTCAGAGAGGTGAACAAGGGTGACAATGGGGTAAAAGAGGGACAGGAGTGACAGAGAGGGGTGGACTGGGGTGACAAAGGGACAGATGGGTGAATAGGAGGGTGGACATGGGTGACAGGGTAGACTACGGGGGTAGATGGGGGGTAAACATGAGTGACAGCATGGACAGGGGAGTGGACAAGGCGGACATGGATGACAGGAGGGTGGACATGGGTGAGAGGGGGTGGACATTGGTGATGGGGATGATAGCAGGGTGGACATGTGAGAGGGGAGTGGACATGTGTGACGGGAGGGTGGACATGGGTGACAGAGGGGTGGACATGGGTGACAGGGGTGTGTGGACATGGGTGACAGGAAGGGTGGGCATGGGTGACAGGGGGGGTGGACATGGGTGACAGGGGGTGGACATGGGTGACAGGGGTGTGTGTACATGGGTGACAGGGAGGGTGGAAATGGGTTACAGGGGGGGTGGACACGGGTGACAGGTGGGGTGGACATGGGTGACAGGGGGGTGGACATGGGTGACAGGGGGTGTGTGTACAAGGGTGACAGGGGTGGGTGGACATGGGTGACAGGGAGGGTGGACATGGGTGACAGGGAGGGTGGACATGGGTGACAGGTGAGGTGGACATGGGTGACAGGTGGGGTGGAAATTGGTGAGAGGGGGGGACATGGGTGACAGGGGGGGTGGACATAAATGACAGGGGGGTGGACATGGGTGACAGGGATGGACAGGGAGGTGGACAAGGCGGACATGGATGACAGGGGGGGGGGTGGACATGAGTGACGGGGGGTAGAGGGTGGATCTTGGTGACAGTGGTGGTGGTGGGGTGGTTTGGACAGGGTTGAGAAGGGGCAACAGAGGGGTGGAAAGGGTACGGTACCTTAAGCAAGCCGGCCGCGCAGCTTGCAGTTCCACGGCAGGCACGGGAGTCCAGATGCAGCTGGTTCCGCCCCAGGGCAGGGGGACGGAGGGGACGCAGGGTGACGCAGGGGAACGCTGTGTGCCGGGGCGGGACTTTTAAGGAAAAAAAAAGAAAAAAAAGTCACAGCAAAATCCTGCGGCACCACGGGCAGTGTCGAAAGGCACACACGTGTGCTGCGGCACTGCGGTTGGGAATCACTGCTGTAAGCCCTGGTCCTGGTACCGCTGTTTGAAGCTTGCTCACAAGCTGAACAAGCTTCATACCCAGTGAGTCACGACTGCTATCAGCCGCCAGGACCCACAGTTAATGTCAGACATCGCCGATCAGGCCGATGCTCGCCATTAACCCTTTAGATGCCACAATCAAAGTTGATTGCTGCGTCTAAATGCGGGATATAACATTGCTGGTAGCTCAGCGGAGCTGGTTGGGACATCCACGAAGAAATAATGGGTCTCGATCAGCTGAGTTTGACGGCGGGTGGGCCCTTACCTGCCTCCTCGCCACCTGATCTGTGCTCTGATGTCCCCTGCTGACCATGCCGGCTGGAGCAGCAGAGCACTGATAACACTGATCAATGCTGAGCCAAAGCTCAGCATCAAACAGTGCATGCGATCACAAGATTGCACAGTCGATGGCATACACATAAAAAAAAAGCAAAAGTCCCAAATTGCACATTTATGGTCCCTTCATATACCATAAATTTTTTTTTAGAAAAAGCAATCAAAAAGTTCCATTGGTACAAAAATGATCCCGATAAAAACTACTGATCACGGTGCAAAAAATGAGCCCTCATTCATCACAGTAGACGTAAAAAGAACACAGTTAAAGGGGTAAAAAGAGGAACATTTTTAGCATACTAATTTTGGTGCATGTAGTTTAAAAATGTTTCAAATAGTAAGATTAAACCTATATAAATTGGGTATCCTTGTAATCATATGGACCTACAGAATAAAGATAATATTTACCAAAAAGTGCACTGTGTAGAAACAAAGGCCCCTAAAAGTCACAAAATATTTATTTATTTATTTTTATTCAACTCCACAAATAATGTTTTTTTGGTTTCACCACAGATTTTATTATAAAATAAGTGATGTCATTACAAAGTAAAATTGGAGACGCAAAAAATAAGCTCTTTTATGGGTCTGTGGGTGCAAAATTGAAAGTTAGGAATTTTAGAAGGGAAGGAGGAAAAAAATTAAAGTGCAAGAACCAAAATATGCCTGGTCCTTAACCCCTGAAGGACCAGGCCATTATACACCTTAAGGACCAGAGCGTTTTTTGCACATCTGACCACTGTCACTTTAAACATTAATAACTCTGGAATGCTTTTAGTTATCATTCTGATTCCGAGATTGTTTTTTGAAAATTTAGCATTTTTCTAACTTTGAAGCTCTCTGCTTGTAAGGATAATGGATATTCCCCCCCCAAATTTTTTTTGGTTCACATATACAATATGTCTACTTTATGTTTGCATCATAAAATTTATGAGTTTTTACTTTTGGAAGACACCAGAGGGCTTCAAAGTTCAGCAGCAATTTTGAAATTTTTCACAAAATTTTCAAACTCACTATTTTTCATGGACCAGTTCAGGTTTGAAGTGGATTTGAAGGGTCTTCATATTAGAAATACCCCATAAAAGACCCCATTATAAAAACTACACCCCCCCCCAAAGTATTCAAAATGACATTCAGTAAGTGTATTAACCCTTTAAGTGTTTCACAGGAATAGCAGCAAAGTGAAGGAGAAAATTCTAAATCTTCATTTTTTACACTGTTTTTACATGTTCTTGTAGACCCAATTTTTGCAAGGGGTAAAAAGGAGAAAATTTTTACTTGTATTTGAAACCCAATTTTTCTCGAGTAAGGACATACCTCATATGCCTATGTTAATTGTTCGGCGGGCGCAGTAGAGGGCTCAGAAGGGAAGGAGCGACAAATGGTTTTTGAGGGGCATGTCACCTTTAGGAAGCCCCTATGGTGCCAGTCAAGCAAAAAAAAACACATGGCATACCATTTTGGAAACTAGACCCCTCGGGGAACGTAACAAAAGGTAAAGTGAACCTTAATACGCACTAGGTGATTCACAACTTTTGCATATGTAAAAGAAAAAAAAAGAAATTTTTTACCTAAAATGCTTGGTTTCCCCCAAATTTTACAGTTTTAAAAAGGATAATAGCAGAAAATACCCCACAAAATTTGAAGCCCAATTTCTCCCGATTCAGAAAACACCCCATATGGGGGTGAAAATTGCTCTGCTGGTGCACTACAGGTCTCAGAAGAGAAGGAGTCACATTTGGCTTTTTGAAAGCAAATTTTTCTCTGGGGGCATGCCGCATTTAGGAAGCCCCTATGGTGCCAGAACAGAAAAAAAAAAAACACATAGCATACCATTTTGGAAACTAGATCCCTCGGGGAACGTAACAAGGGGTAATGTGAACCTTAATACCCTACAGGTGTTTCACGACTTTTGCATATGTAAAAAAAAAAATTTTTTTTACCTAAAATGCTTGGTTTCCCAAAAATTTAACATTTTTAAAAAGGGTAATAGCAGAAAATACCCCCCAAAATTTGTAACACAATTTCTCCGGAGTACGGCGATACCCCATATGTGACCCTAAACTGTTGCCTTGAAAGACGACAGGGCTCCAAAGTGAGAGCGCCATGCGCATTTGAGGCCTAAATTAGGGACTTGCATAGGGGTGGACATAGGGGTATTCTACGCCAGTGATTCCCAAACAGGGTGCCTCCAGCTGTTGCAAAACTCCCAGCATGCCTGGACAGTCAGCGGCTGTCTGGTAATACTGGGAGTAGTTGTTTTGCAACAGCTGGAGGCTCCGTTTTGGAAACAGTGGCGTACCAGACGTTTTTCATTTTTATTGGGGAGGGGGGCTGTTTAGGGGTATGTGTATATGTAGTGTTTTTTACTTTTTATTTTATTTTGTGTTAGTGTAGTGTAGTGTTTTTAGGGTACAGTCACACGGGCAGGGTTCACAGTAGTTTCTCGCTGGCAGTTTGTGCTGCTGCAGAAAATTTGCCGCAGCTCAAACTTGCAGCCGTATACTTATTGTAAACCTCCGCCCATGTGAGTGTACCCTGTACGTTCACATTGGGGAGGGGGGAACATCCACCTGTTGCACAACTAGAACTACCAGCATGTACGGTCTATCAGTGCATGCTGGGATTTGTAGTTTTGCAACAGCTGGAGGCTCTGTTTTGGAAACAGTGGCGTACCAGACGTTTTTCATTTTTATTGGGGAGAGGGGGCATGTGTAGGGGTATGTGTATATGTAGTGTTTTTTAGTAGTAGTTTCTCGCTGGCAGTTTGAGCTGCGGCAGAAAATTTGCTGCAGCTCAAACTTGCAGCCGGATACTTATTGTAAACCTCCGCCCATGTGAGTGTACCCTGTACATTCACATTGGGGGGGAACATCCAGCTGTTGCAAAACTACAACTCCCAGCATGTACGGTCTTATCAGTGCATGCTGGGAGTTGTAGTTTTGCAACAGCTGGAGGCATACTACTTTGGCTGGGGATGCTGGGGATTGTAGTTATGCAACAGCTGGAGACACACTGGTTTGCTACTTAACCGACAGCCAACGGGCATGCTGGGAGTTGTAGTTATGCAACCAACAGATGCACCACTACAACTCCCAGCATACACTTTAGCTGATTGTGCAAGCTGGGAGTTGTAGTTATACAACAGCTGAAGGTACACTTTTCCATAGAAAAAATGTGCCTCCAGCTGTTGCAAAACTATAAGTCCCAGCATGCCCATAAGGGAATGCTGGGAGTTGTGGTGGTCTGCCTCCTGCTGTTGCATAACTACAGCTCCCAGCATGCCCTTTTTGCATGCTGGGAGCTGTTGCTAAGCAACAGCAGGAGGCTGTCACTCACCTCCTGCTGCTGCTCCACGCCGCATCAGGTTAGTCCCTCGCCGCCGCCGCTCCTGGGGCCCCGATCCCAACATTAACGCCGGGGATCGGGGTCCCCAGCTTCCGGAGTGCACATCCCGCACCCGCTCACGTCCTCCGGAAGAGGGGCGGAGCGGATTGCGGGAGTGACACCCGCAGCAGGCGCCCTGATTGCTGAACGATTTCAGCAGGCATCGGGCACCGGCTCCCCTCCGGCTAGTGGCGGGGGGCCGGGAAGTTGTATTTCTTTCTGGAATCTTATCAGCCTGACTACAGTGTTCTCTGCTGACACCTCTGTCCATTTTCGGAACTGTCCAGAGAAGGAGAAAATCTCCATAGCAAACCTATCCTACTCTGGACAGTTCCTGATATGGACAGAGAATTCAGCAAAGAGCTCTGTGGTCAGACAGAAAGCAAATTCAAAAATAAAAAACTTCCTGTGAAACATACAGAAGCTGATACTGGAAGGATTAAGATTTAATAGAAGTAATTTACAAATCTGTTTCACTTTCTGGGGCCGGTTGATTTAAAAGAAAATGTTTTCCAGTGGAGTACCCCTCTAACCCCTCAAGGACAAAGGGCGTACAGGTACGCCCTTGCATCCTGGTACTTAACCCCTTAATGACCACAGATGTATAACCAGGACCCGCGGCTATTTCCGGACATTGCCAATCGGGCTGATGTTCGGTATTAACCCTTTAGACGGGAGAATATGCTCAGCGAAGATGTTTGGGGCCACAACGGTGAAGTTGCGGCAACCTGAACAGCTGAGAGAACAGCAGGAGGCTCCCCACCTGGCTCCACGCTGTATGATCGGTGTTTGATTGCTCCAAGCCTGAGATCCAAGCTTGAGAAATCAAGCGCAGATAACACTGATCAATGCTATGCTATGGCATAGTATTGAACAGTGCTGGCAATCAGTGTAATGCATGTTATAGCTTCCTATGCGGGCTATAACATTGCAAAAAAAAAAAAAAAAAGAGAGTTTATAAATGTGATTTAACCTCTTCCCTAATAAAAGTCTGAATCACCCCCCTTTTTCCATAAAAAAACTGTGTAAATTTCTTTTTAAATAAACATATGTGGTATTGCCATGTGTGTAAGTGTCCGAACTATAAAAATATAAAGTTAATTAAACCACACAGACAATGGCGTACGAGCAAAACAATTCCAAAGTCCCAAATAGCATATTTTTGGTCACATTTTTATACCATAAAAATGTTATAAAAAGCGTTAAAAAAAATCCGATCAAAGCAAAATTTGTACCGATAAAACGGAGCAAAATATGAGCCCTCATACTGTCCCATACGTGGAAAGATGTAAAAGTTATAGGGATCAGAAGAGGACATTTTTAAACATATTTTCCTACATGTAGTTATGTTTACAGAAGTACGACAAAATCAAACCTATATAAGTAGGGTATCATAGCTGGAGAAATCAAAAAGTTGTAGGAGACAGATGACAATTTTAAACATACTAATTCTAATGCATGTAGTTTTTAATTTTTTTTAATAGAAAAATAAAATAAAACCTACAAAAATTGGGTATCTTTGTAACCATATGGATCTACAGAATAAAGATAAGATCTCATTTTTACCGAAAGGTGCACTGCATAGAAACAGAAGCCCTCAAAAGTTACAAAATGGCGTTTGTTTTTTTAATTTCACCCCACAAATGTATATTTTTTTGGTTTCCTGTAGATTTTGAGGTGAAATGAGTGATGTCATTACAAAGTACAATTGGTGACACAAAAAACAAGCCATTATATGGGTTTGAAGGTGCAAAATTGAAAACCTTTTGATTTTTAGAAGGGGAGGAGGAAAAAATGAAAGTGCAAAAACCAAAATATGCTTGGTCCTTAAAGGGGTACTCCGGCCCTGAGACATCTTATCCCCTATCCAAAGGATAGGGGATAAGATGTCTCACCGCGGGGGTCCCGCCACTGGGGACCCCCGCAATCTTGTATTCGCCACCCACCTGTTTGAGCTGCACGCCGCATTTTGAAGTTATCTGATAAATACCTGTGACGTAGCCTTAACCCCTTAAGGACCAAGCCAATTTTGGCCTTAAAGGGGTACTGCGCCCTAGACATCTCATCCCCTATGCAAAGGATAGGGGATAAGATGTCAGATCGCGGGGGTCCCGTCGCTGGGGACCTCCGCAATCTTGTATTCGCCACCCACCTGTTTGAGCTGCACGCCGCGGTGCCAGCTCACAAACAGCCAGGTGGTGACCACGGGGCCGAGGTATCGTGACGTCCCCCCCGCTAAGCAAGTCTATGGGAGGGGGCGTGACGGCCGTCACGCCCCCTCCCATCGACTTGCATAGCGACGGTGGGGGTGACGTCACACTGGGGCGGAGTCGTGACGTCACGATGCTCCGGCCCCGTGGTCGCCACCCGGCTGTTTGTGAGCTGGCACCGCGGCGTGCAGCTCAAACAGGTGGGTGGTGAATACAAGATTGCGGGGGTCCCCAGCAACGGGACCCCCGCGATCTGACATCTTATCCCCTATCCTTTTGATAGGGGATAAAATGTCTAGGGGCGCAGTACCCCTTTAAGGCCAAAATTGGCTTGGTCCTTAAGGGGTTAAGGCTACGTCACAGGAATTTATCAGATAAGCTACTCCAATGCATACAATGAAGTATACCATGATATACATCACAAAAATCTTTTGATTTATATTTACGATGTAACCCAAAGCATGAAGTGAATGGGGCTTAACTGGACTCAGCAACTCTTTAATTCAGTTGAGCAGTAAATTCAGTGCTGATATTTATCTTTAGTGGTGTGAATAGATGTCTGGGTTTCTAAGTTCCCTGAAAAGGCAAGCACATTAATATAAGGCTGGGTGCAGCACAAGCAGTGTTGATAAAGCAATGGTTGTGCAATCTTTCTCATATTGTCTTCTCACATGACAGTATGTAACGTGCTCTTTAAGTTCAAAGTATGGATGACTGCACAAGTGAGGCAACCAAATGAAATAACAGAAGCTGTAATGTTACAAATGGTTGTGTAATGCTGAGTTCACATATGTCCGGCATTTGGCATAGGGGAACTCAGCGTAGACCTCAACGCTGTAACGCCTGCGCTCCAGCCTGACATGCCGGCCGTGAGCGCTCTCTGCTTCTGTCCCCGCTGCCGGCGGGGCTGGGATTCGCATCGCGGGACGCGCCCGCATGCGAATCCCAGCCCGTCACTCAACTCCCTCATCTTCCACCTCTCTGTGTCCTTGTAGCCCCAACGCACGTGCCCCCGCCTCCTAGGGCGTGCACCGGAGCTCTGTCTCTTAAAGGGCCAGTGTTCATTTAATCAAGTGTCTACACCTGTTCCCTTGTCCTTAAATATCAGCTCCTCCCTTGGTTCTCCGCCGGATCTTTGGTTACCTTTTGCCATAGTGAAAGTCTGTGTCCCTGTTACCGTGTACCTGTTCCTTGCTACCTTACCTCCCCTGCACTTGTGTACCTGCCCTTACCTACTGCCATCTTGTCAAGTCCTGCCAGTCTCCTTCGGTGCCACGCCACCTCCCAGCTACCTGTGTGGACGAGTCGTGCCAGGGGTAGTGACCTGGGTGCCGCCTGCCGCAGCAAGACCATCCTGCTTTGCGGCGGGCTCTGGTGAAAACAAGCGGAACCTTAGACTCCGCTCCCTGGCATGGCTCACGTCATCATCCACACAGGCCTGGAGGATCTACCAGCTGCTGTGACCCGTTACAAACGCAACTGATGCCACAACTGATGACAAGTTGTGGACTGATGACAGCAGACATGGGAAAGCAGCAAGCTGCGTTCCTCAGTCCAGTGCCCTCCGGCGTGTCCAAGCATCCGGCGTCAATATTGAGATGCTGGATGATTGTGAATTGCTCCATTCAAATGAATGAGGTCAGTTCTAGCATCAGTTTCCCTGGCCGCAGTTCTGCACGGAATTCCCTCTAAATTTATTGCCCAATAACTTTAATAGGATTCCGCAAGGTCATTCACACAGCATAATTTCTGCTGCAGAATGTCTGATGCAGAAATCCTGCATTCTATGCTCTGGAAATATATCCTAGTGAAGTCAATGGTGATTACATTTCTGCAGAATTTGTGCAGAATCATGCGGAATGAATGCGAAATACATGCGGAATTCATGCGGAATTGAAACTTACCTTTAAAAAATGCCACCTTTTTAACTGCACTGCAGAGCAGAGGCGGCTCTAGACTTTGTGAGGCCTTAGGCGAAACTCGGACACAAGGCCCTGACTGAAGAGATGTTGTGACGTAGTGTGGGTTGGCAGCTCTTTGGGCAAGTCAAAGTATTGTGCGCCCACACCTCTGAATGTAAGTGAATGATAATGCATGGAGTGCTGCTTACCAAGGGCGCACACAGGATTTACCCAAGGGTTGGGGGATAGAAACAAAGCAATACCTCCAGCGGGACCATGGAAGGAGATGTGGCGACATATCCCCTCATGTATCTCTATGGGAGAGCCTGATATTCACGAGCTCTGTACCCTACGCAATCAGACACTTATCCCATATCTACTTTACTCCTTTTACTCCAGGTCCTCCTCTCCCCCTAACAGACCTCTCCTATCCTCCTTAATTTAACTCTTCCTCTTCTGTTGTAAAGCACCCCTTCCCCCAGTTATACCATTTTCCTTTCCCCCCTGTTATTACACTCCCTTTTACATGCCTGCTATTCCTGCCTCCTCTTCTTTCTATCCTGCTGTGGGCCTTCTCACTATGTCACCTCATTGTGTGCAGCCTGTATTGGAAACTCTGCCCTGTGACACAATAGACACAAGACTGGGAGGAGAAGCGACGGCAGTGGTAAAGTACAGGAGCTGAGTGGTAATACATACATTGTACACCTCACCACTCATGTGCCAAGTTAGGTGGCTGCAAGGCCCTTGCCAGTGCGAGGCCCTAGGCGGCTGCCTAACTAGCCTTATGGTAGAGCCGCCTCTGCTGCAGAATCATGCAGAAAGCATCCAGAACTTCTGCATTAATTCTGCATCAATTCCGCATCAATGCCACAAATGCTGGACAGATGCAGAATTAAAGCCAAAATGAATACGGATGCGTAATTGATGCTGACATGTGGAATTTCTGTCGTGTGCCATGTTCACAAGCCAGAATTTCTGCATGGAATTCTGCATGAAAATTCAGCATAAATGTAACAACCCAAAGGGTCTTTTGTTTTTCTGGTTACTGTGGAAACACCCTGTTCTCTGATGGTCAGCTGACCTCATTGGCTTTTCACCTGTTCTGACTCCTATATTAGCTGGCAGTTTGCTCTCACACCCTGCCTGCGAAAGAGCTCCTACTCCTGGCTAGCGTTTGTATTGTATCTTGATATTCTGACATATTTGTCCCATTGGCTCTGCTTTTCCTCTCCTGTTTCTGCAATTTGGCATATCTGTTATATCTTGGTACTGACTCGGCATGTGGATTGTGGCTTATTGTGTGTGTACGTTTAGTTATTATTTCTGTTAATGTGTGTTTCATTACAGTGTCCCGACCTCCGTCTGTATTATAGTTTATTTTGTTGACGTTTGACTCCCTGAATGTATTCAGCCAGAGACTGTCACCGTGGTTGTGGACCCGTCACTTAGGATGGGTACGCAAGTATGCAGGGCAAGTGGGAGCGGGAGAGTTTAGGGCTTCACTCTTCCCTGCCCAGACGTGACAATAAATTTATAGCCAATACACTTCAAAGGGATTCGGCTGAACCATTCACACAGAAGAATTTCTGCTGCAGGAATTTCATTAAAGTAAATGAAAAGGCTATGTTCATAATTGGGAATGTCCGCACAGAAAATGTTCACGCTGACATTCCAGAGAGTGCGGGTGCTGGCACAAATATGTTGGCCCCACGACCGCACAGGAATACGGCATCTTAAAGACGGCTGTGCATTCCATGTAGAGTCCACAGAAAGAATGAACGTGTTCATTCTTTCTGCGGGCATGGAAATCGGGATTTCCATTCCAGAAATGTCTGGCACAGAAATTCCACCATGTGCAAAGCGCAGCCGAATCACTTTGAAAACAACGTGACTCTGCTACAGTGGAATCTCTGTGCTGAATTCCAATGCAGAATTTAACACGGAAATTCTGACATGTGAACATGGCCTTATTCATTTCTGCTGAAACGTCTGCAGAATTTTCGTGCAGAATTCTGTGCAGAAATTGCCATGTGAATGTTAGGATTCGGCAGGCTGGATGTGGATCCTCTGTGTCAGCGAGGGATTGGCGTGGACCGTGTCGGTGGACCGGTTCTAGGTTGCTACTGGTCTTCACCAGAGCCCGCCGCAAAGCGGGATGGTCTTGCTGCGGCGGTAGCAACCAGGTCGTATCCACCGGCAATGGCTCAACCTCGCTGACTGCTGAGAAGACGTGGGACAGAAGGAATAGGCAGAGGCAAGTCAGACATAGCAGAAGGTCGGGGCAGGCGGCAAGGTTCGTAGTCAATGGAGATAGCAAGAGGTCAGGAACACAGTAATGGCAAACACAATAAATGCTTTCTCAAGGCACAATGGCAACAAGATCCGGCAAGGAAGTGAAGGGGAAGTGAGGTTATATGAGCAGGGAGCAGGTGGAGGCTAATTAGACTGATTGGGCCAGGCACCAATCATTGGTGCACTGGCCCTTTAAATCTTAGAGAGCTGGCGCGCGTGTGCCCTAAGGAGCGGAGCCGCGCACGCCAGGACGTGTCAGCCGGGGACCGGGACAGGTGAGTGACTTGGGATGCGATTCGCGAGCGGGCGAATCGCATCCCCGCCGGCAGTGTCAGTACAGCGCACCCGGTCAGCGGGTCTGACCAGGGCGCTGCAGAGAGAGGAACGCCGCGAGCGTTCCGGGGAGGAGCAGGGACATGGAGCGCTCGGCGTAACAGTGAAGTTCTTCCTTAGGCTATGTTCACACAGGCAGAAATTTTCATGCGGACATTGCACCAACAGCAGATCGCCGGCAGGTCATCCTGGTGCTAGGACTGCTCGGCAATGCATTTCCTTGCAGAATTCACAGAAACAATAGACATGTCTATTCTTTTTGCAATTACCGGAATCAGAATCCCATTCCGTGCTGAATTCTGCAGAAGGAAATTTTATCGTGTGAACATGGCCTTTCTGTCAGATGTGAGAAGGTGAAAGGTATCGTGGCGGATGGGCGATATGTGTCACCAAGGCTCCTGGCCGGTATTTATTCAGTGTCTGTGCTGCGATGCAGACTGACACTATGGCCGTAGTATGGCTGGAAGGCCAATCCGGGATGGCTCTTACTGGGAATGTCCAAGTGCAGGGTGCCCACAAGCCCACAATCCAGGCTGCCTTTTGTTGGCCTTAAAGGCAGCCTGCTTCACCAGCTGAGAGGGATTTGCTAGTTGCAGCTCACACTGCCAGAGAGAGTTGAGAGTGGAGTTCTTCCCTATGTTTGCTCCAAGGTTGGAAGCTGATGAGCAGACTGCCTGGAGGCCTGGCAAAGACTTGCTTGATGCCGCATGGTATAGTCTGAGGTGGGAACAAACACCTAAGGAATACAGGTGGACTTTTGTTACGTTTTCCTTTGTTCTGCATTTAAAGACTGTTTGCTGTGTGACAAGTGTGAATAAAACACTGAAAATACTGCTTCCTTGCCTCTATACTACAACCGCACCTATTTGCGAGTCGTCACACAGACTTGCCATAATAAGATATTGTCTGTGCACCATACTTGCTGTTGTGTAATGTTATTACCATTACAATTTGTCTGTTAAGAAAATTGGTCAAATTGCAGAAAATCGCAAGCAGGTCGCAGTCGTATGTGACCTGCATTGTGGTGACAAAGTTGTGTGTAAATTGCAACATTTTACAACCTACATGTGCCCCTACCCTAATACATATCCGAAAATGGGATCTTAAAGGGTCACTCCACCTCTAGGCCTCTTATCCCCTATCCGAAGGATTCCCATCGGCGGGACCCCCGGGATCTCTCCTGCTGCACCCCTGCACATCAGTAGTCTGGAGCTATGTTTGCTCCGTGGCTGATGATGGGCAATAAAGGCGACCGGGTATTGTGATGTCTCGGCCCCGCACCCCTCGTGACATGACGCCCAGCCCCCTCAATGCAAGCCTATGGGAGGGGGAGTGACGGCCGCCATGCCACTTCCTATAGACTTGCATTGAGGGGGCAAGACATGATGTCACACGGGGTGAGGCGTGACATCATGAGGGGGCAGGGCTGTGACGTCACAATACCCCATCCCCTGTATCGCCCATCATCAGCCTCAGAGCAAACATTGCTCCAGGCTACTGATGTACGGGGGTGCAGCAGGAGCCCCGCGATCAGACTTCTTATCCCCTATTCTTTGTATAGGGAACAACATGTATAGGGGCAGAGTACCCCTTTATATGCTCCTCATGAGAGCTGTGAATGGGAGGTACAAACTGTATATAAAACTGAAAATTGGTCATGCTGCACTAATATTTAAAAAGTTGAAGGGGTATTCTGGAGATAAAATAAATATATTTTCAAATAACTGGAAACAGAAAGTTATATAGATTGGCAAATTACTTTTCTTTAAAAAAATGTAAGTCTCCTGATCAGCTGCTGCATGCCCTGGAGGAAGTAATGTAATTCTTTTCTATCTGGCATGGTTTCATCAGCTCTGTTCATGTCAGAAATTGTCCAGAGAAGGGCAAACCCCAGTGAGCATTACCTGACACGGACAGAAGTGGCAGAAGGAAGAACTACACAACTTCCTCTGGGCATACAGCAGCTGATAAGTAGGGAAGGATTAAAGGGGTTATCTACTATAAGGTGATTTTAGTACATACCTGGCAGACAGTAATGGACATGCTAAGGAAGGATCTGCGCTTGTCTTGGGGCTAAATGACTATGCTGTGAGATTACCATAACACTGTGGCTAGCTTTTTGTGAACTGGTATTTCCTGTTTGACTTTTCTTTTTTTGACTACAAATCCCACAATTCCATTTTCCCCCCTCCCACACATCAGCCACCCCACCCATTGAAACATAAATGAGCTGCATCCATTCAAAAGACCTGTGGTTTTCAATCAGGGTACCTACAGCTGTTGCATTAGTTGCAGATTGATCTCTCTCCCACCAAGCGATCCCTCCACCCATTGAAGCAGACAGGCTCCCTGTCATCAGCTGACTAGTGAGGTCAGGTCTCGGCTGCATTGCAATCTAGGAAAAATCTGAGACAACAGTCATTTTGTATGCTGATAAAAATAAATATTGGGATGAAAATCATAGAAGAATTGTGAGAAAACGGTCACACACAGATACAGACACAATATTAGGAACTACACTAACTTTACAGCCCATGTAGCATAGTCAAATAAATAAAATTCCTGGAATACCCCTTTAACTTATTAAATAGAATTTATTTACAAATTTGTATAACTTTTTAATAAAAATAATAATAATAATAATCCACAATACCCCTTTAACAGCAGTCATCACACCATCGCTATTCATTCACCAACTTGAGTTTTGCTTACTACTTTACCTTTATTCTGTGAGAACCAGAGATTGCAGGACATTGCGCTATATAAATAGTACATCACAAATTACATTCCTATGTCATCATTTCTGCATAACTTGTTCATGTGACTCGCTCTAATCTTACACAAAATAAATTCATGTCTGTACAGGGCTCGGCTTTAGACAGCCTATCAGGCATGTGTATAGTATCTATATATGGAAGTAATATGTTGATCTTTGGTCTTAGCAAAGTATTTCTGTGATGCAACAATACTAAACGACTAGAAATTACATATGTGATGGTCTTTGATCAAACCATGTGTTGTGTTAAACCATGTGTTGAGATTTAATAATAGTATCTGAACGTGAAAACAACATTCTTTTTCAAATCTATTTATTTAGTCTAAATGGGGGAGATTTATCAAAAACTGTGCAAAGTAAAAATTGCCCAGTTGCCCAAAGCAACCAATCAGATTGCTTCTTTCATTTTTCAGAGGTCTCTTTAAAATTGAAAGAGGCAAGCTAATTGGTTGCTGTGGGCAACTGGGCAACGTTGATCTGCCCAGGTTTTGATAAGAGTCTTGCAACATTTTGGGCTAATAAAAATCTTTTATAGGCTTTATGAACTGCACCCAGTTGGGGAACCAGGATCACATCTGACGTGTAGTAACATTAAAGGAGTACTGTGTTGTAGCAACACTTATCCTCTATCTATAGTGGTCCGACTGCTGGCACCCCTGAGATCTCCTACACAGCACCCCGGCTCTCCCAAGGAACGAAGCGAGTGGACCCCCGCTCAAAGCGCTGGCCGACACGTGCCCTCCATGTATCTCCTGGGAGAGCCGGAGATACCCAAACCCTGTATCTTGGACTCTCCCATAGAGATACATGGAGTGGACATGTTGGCTGCTGCTACATGTGGGGGTCGACACACTCCATTCCTGGGAATAGCTGGGGTCCATGCAGTAGGCCACAATCAGGCACTTATCCCCTATCCTGTACCACAGTACTCCTTTAAATGAAATTACTGTTTTCACAATGATTTTAAAATGTAATCGGGGCCTTGTTGTGGCGCAGTGGTTAGTCCATGTGGCCTATTGATGTAGAAAATGGTGTTGGCAAAAACTTGACACATAATTTTTTGCAAATAACTCAAACAGGCTTCTACATATGTGGAGGCCCAGTACAAGAGTTGTCATCCTGTACACCTGCCCGTCCTGTGTGGCGGCTACCCTTTCAGTGTTCCCCTGCATCCACATCCCTCCTCAGGACTCTAAAGTGTTATATGCTCTTATGTTATTTGCTGGTTAATCCTTTGAGGCATTTGTCTCTTTAAAGGGGTACTCCGGTGAAAACCTTTTTTCTTTTAAATCAACTGGTGGCAGAAAGTTAAACATATTTGCAAATTACTTCTATTAAAAAATCTTAATCCTTCCAGTGCTTATTAGCTGCTGAATGCTACAGAGGAAATTCCTTTCTTTTTTGAACACTGATGACATCATGAACGCAGTGCTCTCTGCTGACATCTCTGTCCATTTTAGCAAGCATGCATGCTCAGTGGTTAGCACTGCTGCCTTACAGTGCTGGGGACTTGGGTTCAAATCCCACTAAGGACAACAATAAATAAAGTGTTATCATTATTATAATAACGTCAGCAGAGAGAACTGTGGTCGTGATGTCATCAGAGAGCATTCCAAAAAGAAAATAATTTCCTCTGTAGTATTCAGCAGCTAATAAGTACAGGAAGCATTAAGATTTTTTAATAGAAGTAATTTACAAATATGTTTAACTTTCTGCCACCAGTTGATTTAAAAGAAAAAAGGTTTTCACCAGAGTACTCTTTTAAATATTGTGAAGAGATAAAATAAGAGGTTACCGTTCTCGAGCTAGATTATGTGTGTGAGGAGTGTAAGATAATAAATGCTGAGAGAAATACTTGAATATTGATAATAGATTGTGTTTATTGATAAAAAAAAATTATATAAATAAATACACGATCTTACGCTATTGCCTTCTATGAGGCATGTCAGATGGTGTTGTGGTGTCCTGGTACCGTATTGCATCCATTACCTAGTGTAGAGGTCCCCAATGTCAGAGTAACTACGTTCAGGTAGGGTTCCTCAGGTGGGACAGCCCCTAGTCACTTCTCCTTAAGTCTAACTTTAATGTTAATAAATGTATACATTAATAAGTATAGCTATATTTTATAAGAATGTATAGTACTTACCTTGTTAAGCGTTGCAGGACCTTCGGTCATGTGACCATGCTAGTAACCTCTATGGTATGTTGCAGGACCTTAGGAGGTCCTTGGGTCACGTGTTACCCACAAATCTCTGTAAAGGTGATTGACATCCGTTTGGACCAATTAGCATTAGTCCAGCCCCTGCCCATATAAGGGAGCTGCGTTCAATTATTGCTCTCTTGGGTTGCTGCTCTCGTGGATGCCGGACTAACAGGACGGTGTGCTACGCAACTTTCAAAGACACGCTAAGCCTCAAAACCTACGGCCTCAGCAGAACCAAAAATCGTGAGTTTTACCCTAATTTCTGCTAATGCTAGCGTGACTACTGGACTGCAACTAATTCCCTTAAATCCAGTGGAACAGCGCAATAGACTAAAGACTTTCAAAGCTAAAGTCCCAACCATTGTCAATCTCCAAAAGGAAGCTGTTGTTATGATAAGAGACTGTTATGTTAAAGAAGTGTACAGAAAATCTTCAGTAAAGTTAACGCTGTTTGCAGAAGCTTTCCGGTTGTGGACAATCCATTATTACTCACTACCTCAAACCTATTACCATCTACCTCCCTATCGTTCCTGGGAAGGGTGGCGGTAGGAAAAGAGTTAAAGAGGAGCCCTCACCCTGGCGTCACGAATAGCAAGGGTTAACAAGCACCCTTAAATACCCGCACAGCTACACTCCCCATACCCTACTTCCCCTAGGCTACCACATAGCTTTTTGGCATCTTATGAACAGGATACGGGTGTGTGCCTCCAGCTGTTGCCACCAAGTAAAGTGTACTCCCCCTGTATAATAGACTGTCCCCATGTGTTACGGAGCACCATATAGTTGTACGGAAGATTGCATATGGTGCCGCGGCAGAGAGCACACGCGAAAATTAAAGGGGGGAGACGAAAATTTTATTGCTGCAGAAATGTGTAAAGTGAGATGCGAATGTATGCTATAATCCTCAGGTCCGGTCAGCATTGCAAGAGTTAACTCACTGCCGGAAAAGCACGCAAAGAAAGCCCATGCTGCGCCACGACCCGCCCCTGGGCGTGGCTACCAAGTGAGTGTATCGCAGCCGAAAGGGAACTTAGAGACGCGGTTGTTGTTTCCGGGGGAACAGGAAGTCGGGGCTGCACCGATGACGTACTTCCGTCCGGCAGCCATCTTGGCAAAGCCCAGTATAAAGGAAACCCTGCGCAGCAACCTCTTCAGTCTGCACAAAGGAGAGCCGGAAGGTACAGACATGGCAGAGAGCAGCGTTTCACGTGGCATGCGCACGAAGATGGCACCGGAACAAAGGAAAGTTGTTCCATGATCTTGCCAACCGTTTGCAGCTGTTGTCATTGGACAAAGAGGGGGCCTGCAATCTTCCCCCACTGCCCGATAACGACGACGACTAGCAGGATACCCCTCCGGGGGACACCGCAGGGACACCTGGAACTCCATCACCGGTGAGATTGTCCCCTCACCACCGGACCTGTGGCTCATGGGCTGAGATCCTGACGGAGGAATCCTCGGCAAGCACACGACCTGAGGCTGCCTTCTCTTCCTCTAGCAGCCATGAACCAGAGATACCTGACCTGCAAAATGCACAACCGTGCTCACCAAAATTGCCCCAATGGGTCTTTGGGGATGAACCTGACTTTATCCAATATATGCATGATGTGCTTCAACCCCTGCCTGGGAAGCCTCTACCATCGGTTCCTAAGGCGCAACAAGAAAGGGCCCGCCAGGAGGCCTAAATAGCCGACCTGATGGAACAATTAAAGGCCCGACACAGAGAACTTTAAGCTCCTAAACATGTACATCTGCCTCTTGAGGAGAGGATCCACTATTAAGAGAACACCAAGGAGATGGAGGCACTCTTTATCCGCAGATGGGATCATCCCCGAGAAGGGGAGAAGCCCTTGGAACGACGCAGAGCAACAGTGGCCAAGTTCGACAAGGTCAGAAGTTATGGTACCCTCATTGATTTCCACATCGGCTATACCATCCTCGCAAACTGGAGAGCTGTACAGAGGTCATATCAACACAAGAAGTTCCATTCTCTGGAGGTGGGTGAGATAGTAGAATACACCCCCATCCGGGGCCTGCGAGGAGAGTGGGCAGCCGCAGTCACCAGGCAAGCAGCTCCAACTCAGCTACCCTTCAAGTATTTTCCTTCAAATGATTGGGAAGCGGACCCCTTCCAGCTGAGGCCGAAATGGCCTGCTCCTGATACCTCCACCAGCGCGCTCAAGGAGGAGTCTCAACCAATTCCTTCTGTCTACCACAAAGTACCCTGGCCTACTCCTGTCCAGGAGGTTTGGCCTCGACCGCGGGTACCAACCAAAGTACCTGGGCCTACTACCGACAAGGAGCTTTTGTCTACCCTCCAGGTACCAACAAATGTGCTGCGGCCCATGCCTGATGAGGAGGTGGGGCCGAACCAACCAGCACCAACTGTTAACCTCAATCCTTCTGTGTCACATTCTACCCTGACCAATGTGGTGTGGGAGAGCCACATTAACTCTCTGCCTGCTCGTGATCCTGAGAGGGGTAGAGGCTCTAAGCGAGGAGCAGGACGACATCGCCAGAGTTTTATTTGAAGGTGACACTCATTCTGCTTTGAAAACTCTTCTGTTTTTGTCTTCACAGACTGTTTGCAACAAGTTCAAGGAAATGTGCCTAGCAGGACTATGCTAAGACTATTAAGCTATAAAGTAACTATCAAGCTTTTGTGCCTGGTCTTTAGACCAAGAGACTCCTAGAGGTAGGAGATTCATAAGTGTGTGCCCGGCTAAACTGTGTTAGTCGTGAAAGTTTAGACTCTTAGTACATGTGGACTGCTGATCCTTGCACGCACGTTTACTTGTAAATTCCTCAATTGTAATGTGACATAATTCGTGAAAGTTGCACTTATCAGGTGAATGCACCTGTACCCTGTTGGAGTGTTTAATAAATATTCATGCTACAAAAACTTAATGTAAAGGGTTATTGTACACATGTACATAAAGAAATGTATATAATAGGTGTTGTAGTAGTTGCTAGAAGGGGGCTTCCTCGGCTGAGGAATAACCAGTTTGTCACCCATCACTAACACCTTCTCAAAGGTCCACTCAAGGGAAACTACCCTTAAGGTATCAAGACTGACCTTACACACAATACTAAACACATAGTACTTCATAAAACCATCACTTAAGTGTTATTACCTCACTTAAAGTTAGTACACCAAACAAAAATTTATCTCACACTAAAGTAAATGTCATGGGAATTGTAGCTAATATCAATTTTTCCAATTCCTGCCACTGTCATGTACACTAATTCTCTGTTCTTATACGTGTGCGAGATGTTCTGCCTGACCAGTAGATACACTTGCAAACTTAAAAATAATACACGTATTTAAAGGTAACCTGAAAGGTTTATCTGCTGTGTTCTAGGGATAGGAGCGTGTAGCCAATAGACCCTAGTAGCCACCCTTATTGGTAGAAAGCCTCGGGCAAGCCAATATACTTCCAGTGTACTGAACAGGTAGCTAATATGGCATAAATGTATAGTGAGATTCCAATTGTCTAGTGAGCTAGAGAAAGAAAGAAAAATGCTAAGTAGGATGTATCTCATGTAACTAATATCCTCCTGTTACTAAATTCATGAACTAACCAACCATGTTCGTGAGTTTACCCAAACCAATGTTTCAAAAAACAAGAGCACACTGGAGTAATTTATGAAAAAAAGTATCAATATTTTATTTAACAATAACAGAGTGCTCACTCAGACCTAAAAGACAAAAATGTGAAAATTGTTGTATAATGAGGTGAATGAGCATCAAGATATATATAGTTACCATTATATATATACATATATACCATTTACTGGTCTGGTGGTCCAACAATGATGCATAAAGGGATTATATGATAAAGACAAATTGTAAACAGTGCCAGCTAAGTGGCCAAATATTGCACATATACCCAGTTAGCAGCAAAATGTAAACCTCTATGCCCACACAAGATGGTATAGTAACAGGAGATACACACAGGTAAGCGGAACTGCCCCCACAGGTAAGCGGAACTGGGGGCAA
Organism: Hyla sarda; assembly: GCF_029499605.1. NCBI lineage: Eukaryota > Metazoa > Chordata > Amphibia > Anura > Hylidae > Hyla > Hyla sarda. The sequence goes on from NC_079194.1 coordinate 216,559,706, forward strand.
TTCCGCTCACCTGTGGGTATCACCTGTTACTATACGATCTTGTGGTGTGCATAGAGGTTTACATTTTGCTGCTTACTGGGTATATGTGCAATATTTGGCCACTTAGCTGGCACTGTTTACAATTTGTCTTTATCATATAACCCCTTTATGCATCATTGTTGGACCACCAGACCAGTAAATGGTATATATGTATATCCACATACTGGTATATATGTATATCGACATACTAATTGGTCACAGCACAAAAGCAGCAGACTCCAAAGTAAAGCTCAAGCATGCTTGACAAAGGCTAACATATAGCCGAAATGTTGCACTGCTGGTAACAAATAAAAAGACAACAGCTTGCTTTACTTTGGAGTCTGCTGCTTTTGTGCTGTGACCAATTAGTATGTGAATATCGATATACTGGACTGGTTATCCGGGCAATCACCTGCACTAAACAACTGGGACCCAGTGCTGTTCTCCCTCTTCTCTGCATGTGGTATATATGTATATATATAATGGTAACTTGCCCCACTTTTATCTTGATGCTGATTCACCTCATTATACAACAATTTTCACATTTTTGTCTTTTAGGTCTGAGTGACCACTCTGTTATTGTTAAATAAAATATTGAACTTTTTTCATAAATGATTCCAGTGTGCTCTTGTTTTTTGCTATATCAGTGGGAGTTCATATATTAGTGCTAATTTACTATATGGACCTTTGATGCATATGTGTATTTATACTTGATATATTTAATATATTACATTATAGCTCTGCTTGCCCAAACCCATGTTTGTACACCAAAAAGTAAATGTTAAGTAGGTAGATAGGTTGTACCCGACCTTCACTTCGTCACACTGTCTTAGGGGACTGACGTTGAGGCCGACTTATCTTAAGTAAGGGGGTTTGTGGTGTCCTGGTACCGTATTGCATTCAGTACCTAGTGTAGAGGTCCCCAAAGTCAGAGTAACTACGTTCAGGCAGGGTTCCTCAGGTGGGACAGCCCCTAGTCACCTCTCCTTAAGTCTAACTTTAATGTTAATAAATGTATATATTAATAATTATAGCTATATTTTATAGGAATGTATAGTACTTACCTTGTTCAGCGTCGCAGGACCTTTGGTCATGTGATCATGCTAGTAACCTCTTTGGTATGTTGCAGGGCCATAGGAGGTCCTTGGGTCACGTGTTACCCAGCATTCTCTGTAATTGTCGATTGACATCTGTTTGGACCAATTAGCGTTAGTCCAGCCCCTGCCCATATAAGGGAGCTGCGTCCAATTATTGCTCTCTTGGGTTGCTGCTCTCGTGGATGCCGCAACTTTCAAAGACACGCTATGCCTATGACTACTTGACCGCAACTAATTCTCCTAAATCCAGTGGAACAGCGCAATAGACTAAAGACTTTTAAAGCTAAAGTCCCAACCATTGTCAATCTCCAAAAGGAAGCTGTTATATTGATAAGAGACTATTATGTTAATTAAGTGTACAGAAAATTTTCAGTAAAGTTAACGCTGTTTGCAGAAGCTTTCCGGTTGTGGACAATCCATTATTACTCACTACCTCAAACCTATTACCATCTATCTCCCTATCGTTCCTGGGAAGGGTGGCGGTAGGAAAAGAATTAAAGAGGAGCCCTCACCCTGGCATCAGGAATAGCAAGGGTTAACAAGCACCCTTTAATACTCACACAGCTACACTCCCCATACCCTACATCCCCCAGGCTACCACAGAGTCATTTTTCTTTTATTCTATTGATGTTTTAAAAAATATTGAAAACCTTTTTTAGTGTTTTATGGGTGGTCTGCAGACACCACACAAATAGCACAAATGTATTTATTTATATACATTTTTTTTTATCAATAAACACAATCTATTATCAATATTCAAGTATTTCTCTCAGCATTTATTATCTTACACGCCTCACACACAGAATCTAGCTTTAGAATGGTAGCCTCTTACTTTATCTCTTCATTTTATTGAGGTTGTATTTGCTACACAACCTTTAACCTGTACTCGTTAGAATTCATATCTGTTGAGCTACCTATTCCCCTCTTTATATATTGTTTCTAAGGCCTCTGTTACCAAGGAAGGTGCAATGTGACCAGGTGACTTGTTGATGACCTATGGGATTCCTCCAAATTGTTCCCTTATATACCAGGGAGGAGCTAGCCTAGTCATTCTAAGTTGAGGTACAGTCAAGGGAAGACCTGAGAGTTGTCTGGTGTTCCTGAGGGAGACCAAGGCCTAAACACACAGCCACACTGCTACTACCAGTAACCACTGGAGGTGAGAGTCAAAGCCTGATAGTAAGCACAAATACATGGTACCAGTCAATATAATTAAGTCTGTCAAGTTACTAAAGTCAGCGTGGGTTGCACAAGTCAGTCCAAGTCCACTACAAGTCCCAGCGAGCAAACAAGCTCCCTAGAGTTCACTGAGCATCTCATTGGGCCTGAATTGAGTTGTAAAGACTTTAACATCAAGAGGTATGGACGCTGGTTCCTAGGCCAGGCGCGGGGATAACCACGCCCTGGTATCACGAACACTAAGGGTTAATACCATCTGCCCTAAGGGTAAATCGGGTACTCCCCTGGAAATGAGCACAAAAGAGTTACCGTATTAAATGCGCATGGCACAATAGAGAGACACCAAGTCTCTGGAACATGTGTACATCTGCATTCTGTATCATCCACAGCCCAGAGAGCCACCCCTGAAAAGGCGCAGAGCTACAATGATCAAGTTTGACAAAGTCAGGCGTTTTGGCATGCTCAGGGCCTGATGTCACGGTGATACTATTCTGGTGAACCGAAAAGCAGTAAAAAGGGACTATCTCCTTACCCAGCTTCACTCTCTGGGGAGCGGGGAGATTGTGGAGTATACACTGGTCCAGAGTGCACGAGGGTAATGGGCGGCAGCTTTCACCAGGCCCAAGAATGCTACACAGCTCCCCTTCTCCTGCTGAGGAGGAGGTTTGGCCAGTCTATCAGGCACCAACAATTTGTCCCCCGGTGGCGCAAGCTGCTGCGGTTCAGATGGTGGTAACAGTGAGCCCCACCATCACTGATTCAAAGTTATCTCAGGTGTTATGGAACACCAGAGGGGAGTCCCATGGAGGGGGCTATATGTCCCAGCCCAGGAAGCAGTCTGATAGGCGAGGCTGGTATGGAAAGTATCCTGGGTAATTGTAATTTCCGGTATATTCTGTTATCCCATTCCCTTTTTGCATGCTGGGAGCTGTTGCTAAGCAACAGCAGGAGGCTGTCACTCACCTCCAACGATCCGCATCAGGTCAGTCCCTCGTCATCGCCGCCGCTGCTCCTGGGGCCCCGATCCCAACATTCATGCCGGGGATCGGGGTCCCCAGCTCCCGGGGTGCACGTCCCGTTCACGTCCTCCGGAAGAGGGACGGAGCGGGTTGCGGGAGTGACACCCGCAGCAGGCGCACTGATTGGTCGGCCGGGAAACCGGCCGACGAATCAGGGCGATCGTGAGGTGGCACCAGTGCCACCTCACCCCTGCTGGCTATGGCTGTTCGGGGCCGTCAGAGACGACCCGAACAGCCTGTATTTCCGGGTCACTGGAGACCCGATTGACCCGGAATCTGCCGCAGATCGCTGGACTGAATTGTCCAGCGATCTGCGGCCATCGTCGACATGGGGGGTCATCATGACCCCCCTGGGCGATATGACACGATGCCTGCTGAACAATTTCAGCAGGCATCGGGAACCGGCTCCCCTCCAGCTAGCAGCAGGGGGGCCGGGAATGGACAGGACGCACTCAAACGTCCTGAGTCCTTAAGGACTCGGAAAAGGGGCCGTTTGAGTACGTCCTGCGTCCTTAAGGGGTTAAGGATCGGCCCATTTTTTACCTCTATGACCAGGCTCTTTTTTTTTTTATTTGACATGTATCTCTAAATGGTAATAACTTTAGAACACTTTTTCTGAGCAGAGCAATTCTGAGATTGTTTTTTTCGTGACATATTGTACTTTATTTGAAAAAAGAAGAAGGTCCGGCACTTCAGGTGAAGGATTAAAACCAGCTTTCCTTTATTCAAAACCTTGACATAATTCGCATACAGAACAACGTCTGACGCGTTTCGCCCATGTTGGGGCTTAATCGTAGACTCAAAACTGGTGCATTTTTTTTGACACGAAGCATTTTTTGTGAAAAACTTCAAAATATTGTGAAAAACTGGAAACTTTCTGGCGTTTTTTTTTATGGTGTACACTGTGTGGTAAAAGTGATGTTAAATTTATTCTGTGGGTCAGTATGATTAGGGCAATACCCATTTTATATAGCTTTATATGTTCTTTTTCCTTTTCTGAGCAAAATTCTTTTTCTGCCATTTTCCAACAGCCGTTACTTTTTTATTTTTTGTCCGATGCCATTGAGTAAGGGCTTATTTTTTGCGGGAGGAGCTGTACTTTTTACTGGTATCATTTTTGTGCTGCATGCTACCTTTTGATCTTTTTTATTCTGCTATTTGTACCAAAATGGGCAAATTTTGCGCTTTTTTTAATGTTTTTTTTTTTACGGCGTTCACCGTGAGGGATCATTTACATTATAGTTTTATAGTACACGTCATTATGGATGTGGCAATACCTATTATGTATATGATTTGTGTTTTTCATCTTTTTTGGTGATAATACAGGGCTTTTATTGGGAAAGGGGCATTTTTTTTTATTTTTTTTTTACACTTC